>NC_046664.1:63972138-63977773 GCF_010883055.1 Belonocnema kinseyi
CAAGATAATTCAAGAGAAAAGTTTTACTTTTTGTCAGAAATGTTGTGTTTTTACAATAGAAAATAAAAATTAACTGACTACAGTATCGTTTAAAATATTTCAATTTAAGAGCTTTCGAGCTTAAAAGTTTTTGCATAACATTTTTTTCAGTCCGACGTTAATAAAATAAATTTTAAAGTTGTATCAAGTTTATTTTCATTATAAATTTAAATATGTAGGAAAGGCATATTATTATTATTGCAAAAATATTCTTTAAACTCGTTTATTTAAAAAAAAATTTATAAAAGACTTGTATCAAAATGATGTAATAACAGTGAAAATAGCGTGATACGCGTGCTTATTACGCATTCCTTATATTCTGACTGCCTAATTATCAAATAAAAATATATGCTTCAATTTAAAGTACTATAAAATATAAGTATAATAATCATAAGTTAAAATAAATATTAAAATAGCTACATCGTCTTTGATACAATTTTAATTTTAATTATAATTTTGATCGGCTTTCAGTAATCTGTCATTTTCATTCAAATTGACGAATCTTCCAATATAAAGAGTCAAAAATGGCAGAATGTTTAATTGTTAATTTTTTTAATTAAAAACTCTTCAATTTATAAGATTTTGAATTCAAAGTTTTACAATTTTAAAGAGTTATAATTCCCTCACAGCAATAGGATACACCGGGATATTCCGTTTGATCCCATTTATCTCCCAGCTTGTCCCAAGGATATCCCATGGGTAACTCATCGGATATCCCACAAGACGGAAATTTGGAAATCCCAGGGATATCATGAATATCCCTGGAACGTTTTTGGTATATTAAAATGTGCCAAGTAGGATATAGAAAATAAATGTATATTCCACTTGGGACATTTGAATGTCCCTAAAACATCCCAGGGATATCCTAGGGATCTCCTTGAGATATGCCAATTTCCGCCTAGTGGGATATTCGACGGCTTATCCCTATGATATCTTAGGGACAATCTGGATGATAAATGGGATCAAATGGGATATCCTAGTATATCCTATTGCTGTGAGGGCTGCAAGCTGTTTAATTTAAAACATGTATAAATAAAAATTCTTCAATTTTGATAATTTTCAAAGTCAAAATTCATTATAAATATGAAGAAATTTTGAATAGAAATCATCAAAATTACAGAATTTTCAATTGTAAGACCTAAAACTTGTACCATTTTTATTTGTAAGTCTTCATAATTAAAAACTCTTCATTCTTAAAGATTTGTAATTCAAAGTTATGCAATTTTTAACAGTTGCAAGTGAAAACTCTTGAATTTCAGTAATGTATAAGTAAAAATTCTTAAATTTTAATAAAGTCAGTTCTTCAATTCCATGTCTTCCAAATTGAACAAAGTTCTCATGCGAAGCATCAAAGTTACATAATTTTAAATTGTGAAACTTAAAATTGACATTTTTAAAAATTGAGAATCATCCAAATTAATAACTCTTCAATTTACAAGATTTACATATGTAATATATTTCATGTATCAATAAGGAACTGCGCAGGATCATTCCAGTTACTCGAATAAGTAACTAGAAATATATGTACCAAAATAGTTGCTGTTTTCACGAAGCAACTGTAGCTGTAATTAGTTCTTCTTTTTGAAAAACTTTTCCAACCTTGAATATGAACCAATTTAATCATTGAATTCAAAGATTATTAAATATTATATATAATATAATAAAAATCATAATGAAAAATAAGGATAACTTATTTTCTGCATAAATGTCCAGCAAGCCCCAGAGTCCTCTCCAAAATCCAATACACATTGGTGCAATAATACAAACAGATATAAGCGGATCAATAATTGAAAATATTTTATGCTTGATGAATGATCTTTTCCCTTTTTTGGTCTTCTGCAATCAAATAAAAGAGTAAAAAAGACATTTCTAAATACTTTGGTTATTCCCACAAAATTTTAATAAAAATGATAAATTATATCATAAAAAACAAACCTTATTTTTTGATTTCAAAATAACATTGCTTACATTTTCAAGTGCACCAACTTCTTCTGAATCTTTACTCCTTTCTTCACTATTTGCAATAAATTCCTCAACTTTATGCAGATTTCCTTCGAAAGTATTATCAGCGTTTTCCTCACAATCAATCATTTTATCTTCATCAGGTCTCATGTACCGATATTTATTTATTTTTTTCTAAATTTAGACTAACATTTAGAAAGGTATCTTTATAAACATAAACATACAAAAAGTTAAATTGTATAACACTATTGCAAGAAAGGTTGAAAAAGAAGAGTATTTCCAAAAATCAATTTAAAAAACGTGTATTCAAAAAGAGTCAATTTGTGTAACAGTTTAATCAACTTGCAAGTTTGAGCGTGCCTAGGACGATTGTGAATTCTTTTTTGTTAAAGCTCCTTCAGCTTTAACGAACGCATTCTCATCACGTATCTAGTGCTTCGCACTCAAATTTGTCCTTCAAATTGCATATGATTTCCATAAACGTATATCCCACTTCCATAATTCATAGTATATTACTAGAAATTCAGATGTTTCTACTGCCAATTATATTTATATTCAATCGTATCAATAAAATAAGGAATAATTTAACAACATTTGGTATTTTTGCGGCGATTTTATACAAAATGCAACATTATAAAATACAATAATGGTAAAGTCCCCCCTAAAGTCTTTTTCATGTAAATTCCATCATGGCTGTCAGCATGCGAAAACTATCACGTAGTAATAATAAGTGACACTTTAACAAAAGTCAACAATTCCTCGAATATTCGTGCCGCATTACAATCTATACTCATTTATATTATACAAACCAACGCGATACATATTAGTTTAATTGCTTTTTATCATAAAAATTTATTTTGCCTTTGAAAAGTGTTATCTCTAAACTGTGCAATTTAGAGGTAACAGAAATAACAGCAAACTTCAAAATGTTTAGAAAGTGACTTGTTTTTTATTTTAGGTAGACAATTAATGGCTATAAAAATCATTCACGGTAATAATTTTTTGGTAATTATATTGAAATAGGATTTTGAAAGAAATCGAATATTCGCGATTTGTATAAAGTGGTTTTTTGACACACGGATATTTGTGAATCTTTATGTTTTCAGGTATTCTACATATTTTAATCAATATATATTTCAGAACTATTGGATTCCATTGCCAAAATTTGTGTATATCCTGCACAGGATAATGAGCGGACTTCATTCCAATGGGAAATGCCTGTATTGAGCCGTAACTTACATCTGGCACGGTACTGAGCCAGGCCGGTAATAAGCGTTGAATTGAGAAAAATTAAGCATTTGTATTCCTATGAATACACGTTTTTTGCTCCGTCTAAAAATCCCCCAACGGAAACAGAAAATGTGCATATCCTACTCATCTCAATCGACTTAGTAAAATTTAACGAAAGCATTTATTTAATCTATTTTTCTTTATTAAATCTTTTTATAACTTATAAAGTCGAAAAACTTTTTAATTTATATTGATTTATATTTTAATCATTTATTTAAACGTCTGAAAAAATACATCAAAGAAATCTATTTAAATGTGTGAATTAAAATAATTTTTAACTCTAGAGAGGCGGACTTGAATTGATAAAAATTAAATTTTCGAAACTTATGTTCCACATGAAGGAATTAAAATAATTTATTGCACATATTTTGTGAACTTATTACAAGGAATTAAATAATCTCAAAAATTGAATACTTTTGGGGAACAGAACACAGAAAAAACAGAAGATCAACTTTACATCTATTTCCGACGAAAGATTCTTTGCAACAAAAATTAACTTCACGGGATAAACTTTACACAAATCATGGAGAATAGACATAAGGAGCCCAAAGTAGTGTAACCGAAAATGAGCAAATTTTTGTCGTGTGGACATGCTTACAATACTTTCCGTGCGCGTGTATGGCGCTAATGTGGCACGGGGATGAAATGGCAGCTGCCTATTGTTACATCGTTGAAATTGACACATTTTACATTACATGTTAAGGATTGTGATATTTTATTTAAATAGATCAATTATTATTTATGTGAAAAAAGATTTTAAGAATTTGGTTCCTCGTGAAACATTTAATCGGTCTGATCCTGCAATGGACGAGGTAAGTTACATTATATGGTCATATAAAAAATAAGTATATAACTTGCCAGTTTTAAATGTTGTATTATTACGCATTATCGCACTGGCACCAAACTTTCACTTAAATGTAGTAGTTTTTATATTCCAATAATCTTGGCATGGCTCAAGGAAGTTAATTCAACGATTTACGAATTCTGTATTTTTCTTTAAGCCTTGAGGTGCCAAACTAGCGCAGCGCTCGGGTAGATTGAGCATTTCGATGCGTTATTGTACATCCGACAGAAAAATATTCGTGAAGTCAATGTACAGGACCTTGGGCTCCTTATGTATATTCTGCATGATACAAATATTGGTTAAACTTTCTTTTGTTTTTCCATGAAAAACATATGTATTTTGAAAGACGCGAAGTTGGCTGAATAAAACTTTATCGCTCTAAAAAATTTTCTGCAACAAATGTTATTCTTAGTTACAAGGAATTAAATATATTGAAAACACGTTCTCTTTTGGGGAATAGGAACCTATGTGGCGGCCGCTATGGAAATAGAAATAAATTAGTTTCTGAGATATCCTGTTCTTATAATGACATTTTAGACGAATTGAAAAATCGCGCATTCGAAATAATAGAATAATCTTGCCTGGATAATCTTTTATTTTATAATCGCCCCATTTTTATTCGAGGTATAGCAACAATTGCGACGCCAGCGCTATCCAGCGTCGTTTAACTTCATTAAATTTGAGAGAAATGGGGATTCTCATCTGTCAGTTACATTTTACGCTTTTGCTAAATGGTATTAAATAAGTTCTAATTCGTCCACAATAATGTGATTTATTTCGGAGGAAAGATACCAGTAAGAAAAAATTTGGTGTGTGTTTTCTGTTGTTGATTCTACATGTTTTACCGAAATTTTCTCACTTCAGCGCGACACAGTCGACGAGTTCAAAATTATTTTCCTAACCTCGGTAAAACTTTAGCCGAAATATGTTTGATCATTAACAGTTGCAGGTCTTACCTGCAGCAAATTTGTACTTTTTTCTGAGATTGATTTAAATCTGGTGTCCCGATTTATAGCTCGAACTCACTCATATGCTGCCTTTTTCCCATTGCTGCTAAGAACGCCGACGTAGCAGACGACAGCAACACAATTTAACTTCATTTTTTTATGTGATAATAGTGCATTTTAATACCGTACAAAGCACCGGGACCTGATTGTACGTTATCATATGGCGCTTTTTTGCAATATAGAAGTTTTGCGATATCATTGTGCGATATCTTTTTCTCCGTGTGGGGGAATTGGCTATGTCGTCTAACCAAGACTTGGCGAACAAGTATTGGAACAGTAATGGGGGAAGTGCACTTCAATTACTGTACCGATACTGGCAAAAACAATATATCAAAAAGCCAATTTATATACGAGGTGTGTTCAAAAAGTAAGGTGACTTTTCAATTTTCGCGGGCTACGTACATTCAAGTTTTAAACTTTTTGTTTTGTTGTGTTGGTACACTCGTCACGATCATATGTTCACAGTTTTGACTATATAGCTCGTGTTGTTTTT
>NC_046664.1:63977873-63979041 GCF_010883055.1 Belonocnema kinseyi
AATAAGGTGACTTTATGGTTTTCTCAAAAAATATTCATTTATTCTTAAATATTTATGTTGTCCCCTTCAAATTAATCCCCCTCAGATATAATACACTTGTGCCAACGCTTTTTTCAATCATCGAAGCACTTCTGATAATCATTTCAGGGTATAGCCTTGAGTTCTTTCAGCGATGCAGTTTTCATCTCCTCAATCGTTGAAAATCGATGTCCTTTCATGGGTCTCATGGGGCCACATCCGGTGAATATGGAGGCTGAGGCATGACTGTGGTGCTGTTTTTGGTCAGAAAATCATTCATAAGCAACGATGAATGAGCAGGTGCATTATCGTGTGCAAAAGCCACGAATTGTTTTTCCAAAGTTCCGGACGTTTTTTTGTGTATCGCCTCTCGCAAACGGCGCATAACTTGAAGGTAATACTCCTTATTGACCATACGACCTTGTGGTAAGAATTCCTGATGCACTACGCCACGGTAGTCAAAGAAGACAGTGAGCAAAACCTTCACATTTGACCGAACTTGACGTGCGTTTTTCGGTCTTGGAGACTCAGGATGCTTCCACTGAGACGATTGGGCTTTAGTTTCGACGTCATAACCATATACCCACGATTCATCCCCAGTTATAACCCTTTTGAGAAAATCAGGATCATTATTGACTTCATTCAACATCTCCTGAGCGATGGATCTTTTGATCAAAATTAAGCAGTTTTAGAATAAATTTCGCTGACACACGTCTCATGCCCAAAACGTCCGAAAAGATAGCATGGCATGAGCCAATCGATATACCAACATCTTCAGCAACTTCTCTGATGGTAATTCAGCGATTTTTCAACACCATTTCTTCCACTGCTTGAACGTTTTCATCTGTTGTTGACGTGCTGGGATGTGCAGGGCGACGTTCGTCTTCGACATCCTCTCGGCCTTCTTGGAACAGCTTGTACCACTTATACACATTTTTCTTACTCAGAGTAGACTCACCGTATGCAACTGTCAACATTTCAAGAGTTTTAGCACTGGAATGGAGCAAACTCTTTGCTCCATTTTTTTCGAAAGAAGAAAATCGCCGAACACACCAAACCCTTTTAACCTTTTACGCCTCTGCCAGAAAAACAACACGAGCTATATAGTCAAAACTGTGAACATATGATCGTGACGAGTGTACCAACACAA
>NC_046664.1:63979141-63984207 GCF_010883055.1 Belonocnema kinseyi
ATATATATTTTTTTTTGACATTTTTAAGAGAAAACTGAACGTGAGAAGTTTTAAAAAAATTCAAGATTTTCTCAAATTTTGTAATTCGACTTAAACGTTCAGCATGACCTAGGAAAATTGTTGCAAAAATCTAAAAAAATATATGACAAGAGCCTAAAATATTATCTTCCTATATAATAGAATTCTATTATCTATATGATAGTTAAGTTTTATTCAACGATCAGCCACCGTAATTTGTTTTGGATTTGTAATAAGTGTACAGAAATTCAGACGCAAAATAAAGTTAATCTATCTTTTAGGCGATATTATAGTTCACACATCTTATCCAGGCCTCTTCTTGTTATTAATTTAAAAGAGCGTCGGCTTAACTTTATCTAAATAAAAAAATAAATAAAAACTAAATATCAGTATCGCGCCGACGCTGCCAGTGCTAGCGCAGTACTGCGTCAGTAGTCACTTTTTCCATTGGGATACGGTCTCGATATCCTTGGATATGCCACGAATATCCTGGGAGATGTTTGGGACATTTTTCAGGAGATCCGATATCCTGCAGAGATATCCTAGGGATATGCCATGGATATCATTTTGTTGTGAGGGTTGTTATTAAACATTTTCTCATCACGTATCTTGTACTTCGCACTCAATTTTGTGCTTCAAATTGTGTATGATTTCTGTAAATGTATATTACTACAATTAATAAAATCTATTGGCATTAAAAGACACGTATTTTTTATTGTCTCGATAAAAAAGATGAACCCATTTATAAACCCTCATAACAAAATGATATCCTTGACATATCCCTGGGGTATCTCGGCAGGATGTAGGATCTCCTGAAAAATGTCCCAAGAATCTCCCGGGATATCCTGGGCATATTTAAAGGATATCAAGATTTCCGCCCCGTACGATATCCTCAATTTCCTGTGCGGGATATACATATTTTTGGCAATGGAATCCAATATTTCTGAAATGCATATTGATTAAAATATGTAGAATTCCTGAAATCATCGAGATTTACAAACATCCGTTTGGAAAAAAGCCCATTTTGTACAAATCTCGAATATTCGGTTTCTTTCAAAATCCTATCTTAGTATAATTAGCACAAAATTATTGATGCGAATAATTTTCATAACCAATTACAGCCTACTTACAGTAAAAAGTAATTCACTCTCTATAAATTTCAAAGTTAGCTTTTATTATATCTGTAAAATATAAATTGGGCAGCTTAGAGATCGTACATTTCAACGGCAAAATCAGTTTTTATGATAAAAAAAACAATTGAACTAATGTGTACCACGTTGATTTGCATAATATAAATGACATTTGATTATAATTTGGCACGAATATTCGAGAAATTGTTGAGTTTTATTAAAGTGTCACTTATTACTGCGCGACAGTTTTCGCACACTCACAGCCATGATGGGATTTACTCGAAAGTGACTTTAGAGGGGCCTTTACAATTAATATATTGTATAATGTTATACTTTGTATCAAATCTCTGGAAAATACCTAATATTGTTAAATTATTTCTTATTTTATCAGTGCGATTGAATATAAATATAATTGGCAGTAGATATATTTAAATTTCCAGTAATGTATACTAAATTATAGAATTGGGATATCTTGGAAACAGCGTTGGCATATAAATTTGTGACATTAATGGGATATGCTGAGGATATTCTGAGATATTCTTGGGACACTCCAGGGATATCGAGACTTCCGCCCTGTAGGACATTATTTGCGATATACCTAGGATTTCCTGGGATATGCCCAGGATATCCTAGGAGATAAATGGGATATCCCACCGATATCTCATGCTGTGAGGGCTCAACCAGTTGTTATGATCACCTTGTGGGGCATTCAAAATCAAAATTTTTCTTCTCTTGACTTTTTTCATAACGTGCGTTATTTAGCATAAAATGTTCATTTTCGTGTTTTTTGGAATTTTTTAAATGATATTGGAATTGGTTAAATTGCGATGCGCCACCTGGTGACAAAAATCCGAACTAGAAATAATAGGTACGATTTTAAAGATGCATTTTAATTTGTGCATAAAAGTGTTGTTTTTTTTTTAGTTTGAAGCGTTTATTGGATAATAAAAATACGTCTTTGTGAAAACAAAGGGTTTTATATGGAATTGATATATTATATAGTCAGAAAACACACTTTTTGAAAGATGTATTTATCTAAACAAAGCAATTATTGTACTATTTATTGTGATTTTTAAAAGATTATAAAGTTTAATGGACTTATTTTGATGCAAAAACGAACTCATAGTACATGTTTATTAATTTACACACGAAATACTTACTATTTAAAAATCTGATCTGAATGTTAGGTTAGAATTTTTATTTAAATTCAAATCGTCTGATATTCCTATTCTTTGCATAATCTGGATAAAATTTGTCCATGGATAAATTAATTGTAGTTTATTTAGGCTTACAATAGATTGAAACTTACATGAAATAATGAAACAATTTTATCCAAACATTAAAATACATCTTAAAAAATTTACCTACTATTTCTAGTTCCAGTTTTGGACACCTGGTAGCGAAATGGTAGAACACCATTCCCAATAACTCTAGTAATTTTTGGTTTTGTGAAAAAAAGTCATTAGGATAAATTGTTCGTATTTTTGAATACTATGAATATCTGTACAGAGAATTTTTGAATTTTGAAAAAAGGTGATGTCAAAAATATTTAAAACACGCTAACTTTTTGAATTTTTATCCAAAATGGCTGGCTAACGAACTTGACCTTAAGTTTAGCACACTAAAAGAGTGACAGACAGACATACATATAGCCATACAGACAGACACATTTGTAAAAACATGTTTTTTGAATGAATTCAGCAGATCTCAAAACGTGGGCATTTGATACAAACTGGGGGATCAAATTTTACACAAATCTAATAGCTTCTTTGATGAGAATGTATAAAAATTAAGAGACAACCAAACCATCCTCATTCCATTACTCTTTCTACATATTTTTTATATCAATGGGAACCAACATGTTTCAAAGACAGTTTAGACATCCTCATCAGGGTAATTTATTAATAGGGAACTACTAGTAAATATTTTTATCTTATGCTAATTTTAATTAGAACTGTATATATGAAACAGAAATTACTTATTAAGATACTATTTAAATTTTTTGGTATAATGTTGAACTTAAATATTTTTTAAACTTTTATGCATGTTTCTTAATGTTTAAACCAGTGGTGGAGTACTAAAAAAAATTTGACCTGGCGATACTTTCATAGAAAGTTTGACTTACGATGGAAACTTAGAGCATAAGCTAGAGACTTGGATTCTAACTTAGGAAACTGCATTTCTAAATATTGGCTAAAACTTACAAAATATATTAAAATTTACCAAAAGTTTCTCTGAAGCTACTAGAAAAATTATTAAAATGATTGCAAATTTCCTGGAAATTTCCGTTAATTAATGCGATTTCATTCATGTCCATATGAAGCAACAGATATTTAACAAATTTGAAGTATAATATCCACCACAAACTGAACCTTCCCAGCATACCTTGATGACTGTTCATCAAAAAACTAAAATTGCGAATTTAAACGAAAGAATTTCAATATGTGATGGGAAAATAATATATTAGTCAAAATGGAAAATTCAAAGAAGAGCTATAAAATCAAGTGGTTCTTAGTACCTATATTTTCAAGATTTGAAATGGTTTTTTAATTTTCAGAATAGAGTGGAGGAAAAACGAATCGGGTTTTACCTAGTTATCATTCTCAATTATTTGGAAGTGCATTTTTTCATGTTTAAAATCCATGAAACACTTAAAGAATTTCGAAAATTCTCTTTTAGTATAGAAAACACCACATACAAAAAAAGATGATTTAACAAAAATGGTTATCCCAAAAAAGATCTACAATTTCGTTAAGAATCACTTCTTGATAGGACGCGTACTTTTTGTTTTATTCGTGAAAAATAACGTTGAAAAAAGTAAAATAAAAAAAAAAAAAACGACGAAAGTTACGAGAAAAAAGATCCAACAAAACCTGTTTACAAATGTCTGTCGGAAATCGAGCGCGGAGCGCGAGTGTCACGATGAGAATGTGTACCTCAAAGCCTACAGAGCGTTGAGAAACTTAATCTTTGACTATACTTAATTAAGTAGACAATTCAGAGTATGAAGACGCATATAAATACTGCCATCTAAAAGAGATCCTTTTGATAAAGTTTTACTCAAGCATTCCAAATGCAAAGAATAAATATCCGAGCGCGAAGCGCGTGATAACGTATTATCGAGCGCGAAGCGCGAGATTCAACCGTCACGCGCCCTAGGCGCGCTCAAACTCGCGAGCGAAGCGAGCCCCGCGCGTAGCGTGCGATGAGAGTGTGCCCGCGAAGCGGGAAGATTTTTTACAAAGTTATGAGTGTTTAAATTTTTTAAATTTGAAACACGGATAATCAAAAAATGGTCCAAATGTTTCTTACATGTGTGAAACGAAATAGGATATGAAAAGTCAAAAAATTCTTTTCGAGATTTTTCGAGAACACCAATAACACGCAAGAAGATTAATTTTTTTTCTCGATAATTCAATTTTATGTTGTGCTTAAAACCCAAAAAGGACTTAATTTAAACAGTTTGAACAACGATTTGGTGAAAAGATAATGAAGTAAGATAAAAAAAAAGAAATTTTTTACAACTTTCTTAGAGAAACAATTTTTTTCTTTGATTTTTTTCTTATCGTGTGTCATTTTGGAAAAAATGTTATTTTTCAGACAAAAAAAAATATTCTCTCTTCTTCCCAATGCGCGCCCTGCTTAAAATTCCTATTCAGGAACCTTGGAAGATCCTGGACATGCTGCTGAACACGATCCTTCTGGGTTTCTGTACAAGAATTTTCAGCTATGCGGGCAAAGGGCAGAATATCATGAAACACACTCTTTACATTAGGATAAATCCAGAAAAAAATCAAGAAAAAACCCAAAATATTGAAGAAATTGTGGGTCCGGATGCAATAAGGGCACATAAAATTTTTTCGTGCGAAAACGAAGTCCCCTGGAGGCTTTAGAAAAAATTTTCGAATTTTAATTTTC
>NC_046664.1:63984307-63996518 GCF_010883055.1 Belonocnema kinseyi
AATTAAAATTCGAAAATTTTTTCTAAAGCCTCCAGGGGACTTCGTTTTCGCACGAAAAAATTTTATGTGCCCTTATTGCATCCGGACCCACAATTGACTTTGAATATGTAATTTTACAAAAAAAAACCTTCGCTATTTGCTCACTTTTGAACCATCTACATTTTTCAAAGAATTTGGAAATACTACAAAAAATATTATTAAAATGAAAAAGTCAAATACGTATATTATATTTAAAATATTACACTTTAAACGAAAATTTCAACCATTTTCTGATAATCTGCGTTTTCAATTTTTTTAATTTCAAATACTCAGAACTTGGTCAAAACAATGTTTCGGCAAATCAGTAAAACACGCGCTCTGTTAATACCTTTGAAAAACAACATATTTCAGTGGAAAATAATTATGTGACTTCATCATAGATTATCTTCGTGATTTAAAATGAATTCGATCAATTTAATCAATTTACAAGTTGAAAAAATCCCACAAACATTTTTCTCTGTATAGTCAAAAGATTCCAAATAATAATACTTAATATAATCTATGATCCGTTGCGATAAATATATTTATATAGCGTATTCTTGAAATAAACTCCATATTGTCTTCAAATTAAATTCTTAATATTGCGTAGAACAATTTTTCGTGCGACAAAAATAAGGTCTGGCGGTGTGGTCTCGCCAGGCCATCGGAAAAAGTATCCTGGTGGCGCCATAACCCGACAGGTAGAAATTCCGAAATAATACTTTTGGAAAAGTTGATTAAAGCAATCAAAGACCTTGTTTTATTCTGAAAGATCTCTTTTTAAATTAATAGCATTATTTCCGTCTCTCTTTTAAAATTGAAGAAATTTTAATGAGATTAAAATCAGATTTACAATCCTAATTAACGTCCAATAATCAAGTTAATGAGCAGCATTCCTGAAAGTGATATCAAGAATCCAATGATCAAATTTGGGCATCAGCATAAAATTTTCCCATTGAAATCTGCAAAAAATAATTGTTTTTCTTTCTTCCCTAAAAAAACAAAGAAAAAACCCATCCCTTTAGACAAAAACAAAAAAGAGGAAAGAAAAATGAGAAGGCAACCAACCAAATCCGCTTCCTCCTCGCTATTTTTTTTCTTTTTTTCTTTTTCCATAAATGAATAATTTATTTTCTATTTTTTTCGTCTTTTTTTTTATTATCAAGCCACAAAAAGAATCAAAGTATAATCACCAACTTTTCGGCACTCATACTGCACCCTTATCAAGGCAAAATAAAAAATTAAAATGCATGCCTACGGGAACAGCAACTCCACCACAATGTTCTCTCCCTGACACCCAAGAATATTGTGAGGATCAAAAGGCAAACTAATTGTTTTTGTCTGAAGGGATGGGTTTTTTTTCTTTGTTTTTTTAGCGAAGAAAGAAAAACACATTTTTTCTGCAGATTTCAATAGGAAAATTTTATGCTGATTGTCCAAATTTGTTCGTTCGATTCTTGATTTCACTTTCAGGAATTCTACTTATTAACTTGATTATTGGACGTTAATTAGGATTTTAAATCTGATTTTAATCTCATTTAAATTTCTTCAATTTTAATTTAGCTGACTTGGATTGGAGGCAATTTCTATTTCAGGATTGTTTACAATTGGTTTGCCTGTTAATCCGCACAACATTCTTAGGTGTCAGGGACAGAGCATCGTGGTGGTATTGCTGTTTCTGTAGGCATGCATTTTAATTTTTTATTTCGCGTTGATAAGGTTGCTGTAGGAATGCCGAAACGTTGGTGATTATACTTTGATTTTTTTTGTGGTTTGATAATAAAAACAAAAAAGACAAAAGAAATAGAAAATAAATTATTCAATTATTGTAAAAGAAAAAAAAATAGCGAGAATGAAGGAAATTTGTTTGGTTGCCTTCTCATTTTTCTTTCCTCTTTTTTGTTTTTGTCTGAAGGGATGTGTTTTTTTCTTTGTTTTTCTAGGGAAGAAAAAAAAACCATTTTTTTTGCAGATTTTAATGGGAAAATTTTATGCTGATTGTTCAAATTTGGTCGTTAAATTCTTGATTTCACTTTCAGGAATTCTGCTCGTTTCTCTTTTTATGTACAATCAGAGTAGAGGATCAACAAATTTTAGTATGTATATTCAGGTAAAGTATAAGGATGTATATTTGAAATATAGGGAAAATATTTCTGAAATTTATCTGACAGGTATATTTGCAGTATAACTAAAATATAGCTAAAGTATACATAGATACACTCAAAAAAGTATCTGAGGTTACCTATCTCGAGCGTAGCAGCAAAATGGTTCCTATCTCGAGCGCAGCATCAAAAAGGTAATTTTCTCCCGCGAAGCAGCAAAATTATTTGGGCATTTGTCGACGGAAAAAATAGTTTTTTTCAATGTCAGTCCTTTTAATTGGGAACTTTACGATAATTTCAGCAACATTCATAATTAGTTGATTAATTTTATGTTTTTGTTTAACAAATTTGATTAAAATATGCATTATTCGGACATTTATCGACGTAAAAACTCTTTTTTTTCAAAGACAGTCCTTTTAATTTCAGAAGTAAAAAAGTAAAAAGACACTTCGGCAACAGCTATGTAGTAAAGGTAAAGGTCAGCCTCACGAAAAGACCTTTCAGAGGCAATCTGAGGGCTTTCGTGGAGCTGACAGAGGCGCTGGCGGCGAGATCGTTACGAACAGGACACCTGAAGGGCACATAGCAGCCGGTTGCGAGGGTCATGGCTGAAGAAAGTGATGTTGCAGATGTGGCAAGGAGGGTCATAGGGCTTCGGCGTGCGAAAGTACGCCGCCGTGCTACCTCTGCGCCGCAAAACAGGAGAAGCCCCGGACAGACCATCTACCAGGAACGATGAGGTGCTTGGCCTTCAGGGATGAACCCAAGCAGGTTGCTCGATCGTCCGCACTATTGAGTTTGAGTTTGAGGTTGGCAGGAAAAGGAGTTAAGGTTTAGTGGGTACGTGCTTTTTAGTAAGTCCCACACTCACCTTCGTTCCTTGTGGACTATGCGCCCGTGTGTGCATCTCACATGTATGTATATTATGTATATATACGTTATGTGTATATATTGGGCTCCTATCCCCCAAGGTTCGAATGTGGTTAGTGCATGAGCATTTCTCCGTTTTTACTCCTTTAAAAAAAATCAGAGTTTCACCGTACTTCGTCTATCATTAAACAATACTTTAGCTCTATTGTAGCTGTGTTTTATCTATACTTTAGCTATACTTTATCCATACTTTTGCAATGTACATAACTTGAAAGTATGGGATTGTCTCATTTTCATTCATACATAAGTCAATGATTGTTGGAAAGTAATGAAAGTGAATGGCAGTCAAGGCTTGATCACTCCCATAACTTATGATTTTACTCGGATGCTCATTATAATGAGAAGGTAGTAGTTTTATGTGAAAACTGTCTATTGCGGATTCCTTTAATTGAATCGCCACGATTCGAGCCCCCTGAATCCGAACAAAAAAAAACAGATTTCACGATGGTGTCCGTCCGTCGTCGTCGTTGTTGTCTGTATACCGCCGGATAACTTTTGAAAGACTAGTCGGATTAGATTGCGCTTTGGCACAAGCTCTTAGGAACCAAGAAGAAAAATTTAGTTTTTTAATCAGCATTTTTTGACGAAAGGTTCTTTTTTTAAACACAACAAAAAATGAAAAATCAAGCAATTCTTTTTTGCGATTTAAAAAAATGTGAAGACAAAAATTGTGCACCCAAAAAAGATCTACAAATTTTCTGTCAATCAATTTTCGACAGAGCATAAAACACAAACTACGAACAAAAATGAATAGATTTAAAATTTTTCATCCAAAAAAGAGCAACAAATTTGTTTCTTTAATACCCTTGCGGGAAATTCGGTTCTGGGACCCTAGCCCGAAACAGCAAAAGTTTTCGATTCCACGATCGATGATGGTTCGTTTAATAAAACTTACTTTTCCGCACTAGTGATGGGAAAGTTTGGAAATATTAGACTTTTAACACCAATCCCAGGACTCGACTCGGCCGAAACTATAAACACCCAAATGAGCCAGGCCCCAAAATCGCATTCCTCTTTACGGTAAGTAAAGAAAATAATACGAGTAAAATAAAATAATAAGTATAAAATAATAAGTAAAATTAAAAATGTAATTTTTCGAAAAATGATATATGAATGAAAGTTCTTTCTAAATTGAAAATAGTCTTAATGGATAATTAGCTTAATGAGCTTTAATTAGATCATGGGATAAGAAGAAAACTTTATTTAATGGATCATTATCACATTTTTAACATATCCTAGATAACCTTTTACAAGAATTTCAAGAATATTTAACATTTCTTTACCGGATTCAATTTTAGAAGGGTTATCAATATTTTTTTCAACATCTTTGACAACTTCAAACAATTGAACACACTTTTTCTCACAAAATTTTTTACTAAATCCTTCACCCAATCTAAGAATTTTAACGATTTCGAAAGGTATATTAATTAATGAGATATTCAGAAACAAAGGGTCAAGTTGGTCATGTGGAAGAAAAGAATGTATTTCAAATGCAATTTTAATTGTATAAGCAAGCTTTCTGTTAAGTTTTTTGTTAATTTTATTACCGTCAGGCGGGGTGATTTCGTATATGTAGAGTAAATTCGGATATTCGTAAATTCATAGTTTAAATTACTTCAGGTGGTTTTAACCAGAATCTAGAACCAGTTCAGGCTTTAAGTGATTCTAGATTCTGGTGAAAACCATCTTCAGTAATTTAATCTATCAATCTCAGAATGTCCTAATTTACCCTACACGTCCTAAATTACCCCGTTTGACGGTAATTCTATTCCTCAGTTCATTATATTTCAAAATATATTTTTGAATGAAAAAGGGGGTACCTGTTAATTTAATTTCTAGAGACTCTGATTGTTTAATTGACACCATTAATCTTTCTGTGGCAGTCGCTAATGACTAAATTCAAAATATTTATGATATTGGTGAAACTGAAACTTTAAACAATTTTTAGAGGACACATAAAACTACAGTTTAGCCTATCAGGAATTATTAGACAATTTAAATTTTTAGCAAATCAAATGAAAATTAACAACAAATTATTAAACCAATTATTCCAAATAATACCTTTTTGTCATTTGTAGAGATGAATTCTTAAAAGCATAAGAAATAAGAATTACTATTAATTTCCATACACTTCATAAAACTACACTACAAACAAGCTGAACACAAATTTAAGTTAGAAATGAACTATATAAAAGATATTAAATTAAACGATTTACGAAAAAAAGGGGTAATTTGAAATAATCTTTAAGCAATTATTTTCAAACTAATACTACAAATTTAGTTCCTTTTATCAAAAGAGTCAAAGAAGAACTGAAATGAATGTTCTGAAAATAGAAAACTGGAAATCAAGATACATGCAATAAGATTTAACGATTAGCATTCTGAAAACATCTTCCTATCTTATCTGTCAAGAATTTATTAGCACTCTGAAAATTAATATGCACATTATTGACATCACTATACAAATGTTTAAAATATGAATTATACTTGCCTGATTTCATTTTCTCTTTTTGTGTCAAATTTATTATCTAAAAAGTTGTAGAATTACAATAAAAAAAGTCAAACAATTGAAAGATTACAACGTACATTGTAAGAAAATCGGAACATTAAAATAATGAATATTTTAACAAGAAAAATTTTATTGGAATCAGTTATGTACAATTGGTTTGTGTCCTCCCAGAATTAATTTTGTGACTAAGACATCAAAGAATACATTTTCTCGATGTAGTCTTTAAAATCCTAACTAAAAATATATTTTATCTGAAAAGGGCAGAATAAGCGTTCTTTCATGACCGCGGAGCGGCAGTAAAATACAACTTTATTGTACCGCGACGAGCGGCAAGTAAAGTGACAGCAAGAAGGAGGAAGTGAGTTAGAAGTGAAAGAAAATAGTGTGAAAAATACATTTTAAAACTACGTTGAACTACGTAGTGGATTTTGGACTTTTAACGTCGCCCCACTCGCGTGCGCACACGGCACGCGTCATTTTGCAGAAAAGGAGCTTTTTTTCTGCCTATTTCAGATAAAGTATCGCAAGCACCACGGCAGTAAAGATGTTTTATACTCGGATGCAGTTTTACCTCGTATAAAGCTCAACTTTAGTGCCTATAAGTACATAATCTGCTATTTCAATGCGCAAATTCTAATCGCATAAAAGCTATCGATAATAACTGGATTTAAGGTAGTCCCGCTACTGGAAAAACTACCCAAAGCTACGTCCATTATTTTGTTCTGAAATTTGGAGCTAAATCCAAAGTTTGGCCAGCTAACTTCACTTCATTGAGTGCTGAGGGGGAAACAATGGGTCAAATTCATGGGACCTTCATTTTTTTAATACCTTCGTGATTAATCTCAATTTGAAAATCACACAAAACAACACTAAAACTGGCACTGATGAACAAAATCGCTGACACTCTTCACATGTTAATCCGTTTTTATTTGAATTATTGTGTCATCAATAAAAACGGATTAACATTTGAAGAGTGTCAGTGATTGCGTTCACCAGTACCAGTTTTAGTGTTGTTTTGTGTGATTTTCAAATTCAGATTAGTCATTTTTGGTCCTTCGAGCCGAATTTGGTGAACGAATCTAAAATGTAAGTGTGCCACATCGAAAATCACATCGACGAGCAAACGTCTCATATGAAGTTTATCGCGAGTGCAGTGGGGAACCTAATGAGTGTTGGGACTTCGAACATTTCATCACACCGAGTTGAAACCCGCAGGAGCGCTATCAGGAAAGCTTGGGTGAAGTTCTCAGTGAATCATGACGCCATCATTATTGCTATGAGACAGCTTGATTCATGGGAGCAGCAGAGTTTGCTAAAAAATGCGTACTTCGAAGAAAACATGTTTAAAACAACGCAGGAAGGCTATCTATATCCGAATGGCTTCCATTCAAGGATATTTTTAATTCAATAGTGATTTCAAACATAAACTTATCACTTGTTTGGAAGTTGCATTATCTGAAGCAATGTCTCAAGAGCACTGCAGCTCTTCTTTTGAAGAACACGGCACTGACTACTGACAACTTTCCGAAAGCCTGGGATTCTCTCGTTTCCGGTTAAACGGTTATTAGTTGACACAGCCTTGCATTCTTTATTGAATATGAAAAGAATGACAAAAGAATCAGCAACTGAGCTGGAGAGCCTATACACAACCATAACTCAAATTTATCACACTTTGGAAACCCTTGGCCGACCATTCCACACATGGAATGATGTTCTTGTTTTCATAGCTGTCCAGCGTTTGGATTCCGAATCAGTTAGAGCTTGGGAACATCATTTAGGATCTTCTAAGGAACCACCAACATGGAAGCAAATCAGCGAGTGTATGATGACAAGGTTGTTGACACTTCAAGCAGTAGAGAAATCACGAAGACCGGGATTTCAATCTAATCAGCCGTCAGTTAAGGCCCATGTAGTTTCTGGTGATCAAGCTACGAGTACTTCCAGCAAATGCGGAATTTATTCTTCGGATCACTATGCCGGCCATTGTCCAGAATATGTGAATCAATCAGTTCAACGAAGGCTAGAAATCATTTCAAAGAAAAATCTTTGTTTTAACTGTCTTGGATTACATAGAGTGTCCGCATGTCGTTCTACCAGGCGCTGCAATTAATGCGGGAAGAAGTATCATTCTTCCATTCATAAAGGTAGCTCAACCGACGAGCATAAATCTTCAACTCCAGATTCAAACGTTCAAGTTAACTGTGTAGCCGAAAACCAGATATCATCGCCACATCGGATTCTTCTACCTACCGTTCAGCTGATCGTGATTTCGAGCAGGGGATAGTGGGTGAAAGTTTGAGCACTTCTCGATCCAGGTTCACAAATATCCCTCATCACTGACAGATTGGCTCAATATCTTCACTTGTCATGACAACAATCATCGTTAAAGATGAAGGGAGTTGGTGCTGTGAACGCAGGACAAAGGAGAGGTTCTATTACAGTCAAGCTGACACCTCATTTGAACTCCTCATCCGAATGCATCATCACTGCTCATGTTCTTCGACAACTTACAGAATCGTTTTCATTTATCGATACCAGCAACGTGAATTGGCCGCATTTGAAAGGGCTTCAATTTGCAAACCATGATTTTCAATCACCTGGTTATGTGGACGTCATCATTGGAGCTGACTTTTATGGTCAAGTCATCAAAGAAGGTCTTCCTAAAGGCTCAGCTAATACTCTAAACGCACAAGCCACAATTTTCGAATGGGTACTTTTTGGCCGATCAGAAACCTGTTCATCTTCATCTGAAGTTCAAAGCTATCACTTATCTATCGATGAAAAACTTAGCGAGGTGCTTCGGAAATTTTTGAAACTAGAAGAGACACCACCTACATCAAGGACAACTCTGTCAATTGAAGATCAAGAGTGCGAGGACCATTTGAAAATCACACACTCTCGAAACAATATTCGTCGTTATATTGTCAGATTGCCACTTGAAAAATCAGCTGCACATCTCGGAGATTCTAAGACTACATCTCTACGAATGCTATCAAGACTAATGAAGAACCTGTAAGCTGATCTATCACTTCAAAAAGCTTACTCACATTTTTTTAATGAATATGAGGCTTTACATCACATGAAACTAGTTCCAGCAGCCATTCCAGAATCACCTCAATGCCATTTCTACATTCCTCATCATGGTGTAATCCGTGCCAGCAGTCTTACAACTAAGCTTCGAGTAGTGTTTAATGGAACCTGCCGCTCTTCAAATGGTGTCTCACTCAATGAGATCTTACATACAGGAGCCAAGCCTCAGACTTAGTTGATCAACGTGTTACTCTGATTTCGCCAATTCCGTTATGTCTTCACATCGGACGTCGAAAAAATGTATCGACAGATAAAAGTGCATCCAGACGATTGGAATCTTCAGAGGATTCTCTGGAGTAATGAACGTGGTGAAATTCTCACATATCAGCTAACTACAGTCACATATGGATTAGCCTGCGCTCCTTTTCTTGCCCTTCGTACTATGCAACAGCTCATCGAGGATGAAGGTTCTAAGTTTTCCTTCAGCTATCGCCCCATTAAGTAAAGGCAGATATGTGGATGACATCTTCGGAGGAGCTGATTCAATCAAGCAAGCCCAGGAGATTGTTCAACAGGTAATCGGCCTCTGTTCGGCGGGCGAATTTCCTTTGTAGAAATGGGTAAGCATCGATCCAGGCGTTCTTCAAGGTTTACGCCCTTGGAATGAGTTGGAATCCAACTACTGATTCATTTCACTTCACCTGGTCGATCCCACTACTCAAGGAGACAACTGAACGAACCGTACTTTTTACAATTGCTCGACTCTTCGATCCCCTCAGATTTCTATCACCGATTTTAATCAACGCCAAAATCCTCATCCAAGAGCTTTGGTTAAAGAACCTTGACTGGGATGACTCTTTACCAGCTCAGTTGTACGAAAAATGGACGTATTTTCTGCAGCAACTTCAAGAGCTTCCTACATTATCATTCCCTCGATGGCTTGGAATAACTTCACAGAATTCCATCGAGATTCATGGCTTTTCTTACGCATTTAACAAGCTCTAGCTGCTGTTGTATAACTCAGGTCCATTGACCAGGATGAGAAAGTTCATACTTCACTCATTTGTTCTAAGACGAAGGTAGTACCACTCAAAAGGCTAACTATTCCTCGACTTGAGTTGTCTGCAGCCATGCTCCTCACGAAGCTAGTTCATCATATCGTGCAATTCTTGAAACTTGACAAAGCACCAGTACATCTTTGGACTGACTCAGCCATCGTCTATACTTGGATCAGCAATCATCCTTCGCGATGGAAGGAGTTTGTTCACAACCGTGTGTGCTTCATTTAAGAATCAGTTCCCAGAGCAAAATGGCATTATATACCGGGCAAAGAAAATCCTGCTGACTGTTCCACTCGAGATTTGACTCCAAGTCAGTTGTCTCAACATCACATCTGGTAGACCGGTCCAGACTGACTGCAGGAACCCTCTTCATCATGGCCGAACAGGTTCGAAGCTCCTTCTGTTGATATCAATTTTGAGGAGTGTCCTGTTTAATCTACTCTGGTTACTGTGAGTATTGCCAGCACCTGCTGGAATCTTCTCGATAAGTATTCGAGTTTGACTCGACTGCTACATATCACGGCTCTCTGCAAGCGGTTTATCCTCCGCCTCAAGAAGAAAGCGCAACCACTTTCGAACACTCCACTTATAACTCAGAAATTAGAAGAAGCAAAACATCACTGGGTCCACGTTACTCAACTGAATTCCTTCGGTGGTGAATACAAGTTGCTAGAAAAGGGCGATTCATTACCAAGTGCTCATCGTCTTGCTCGCCTTAAACCCTTTATCGACACCCAGGGAGTTTTACGACTAGGAGGAAGACTTCAAGCAACATTTATTCCGTGCAATACTAAGCATCCGCTTATCTTACCGAGAAACTCTGTATTTACACAATCAGTCATTCGGGATGCTCATTTCCGTACTCTCCACGGAGGAACTCAGGATACTTTAACATTTATTAGAAAAGAATTCTGGATTCTTGGCGAACGAACTCCAGTTAGTTCCTACATCTAGAAATGCGTTAGATGCACAAGGTTTCGCCAGAAACGAGCTCAGCAGTTAATGGGGCAATTGCCTGCACATCGAGTCACACCTTCCCGTCCATCCCTTCATTCTGGAATAGACTACGCGGGACCTATGAATCTCAAAACTTCTAAAGGACGGGCGGGCTCGCACTTACAAAGCATACATTGCTTTATTCGTCTGCAACTCTACTTCAGCTATCCGCCTAGAATTGGTCACAGACTACACCGCAGATACCTTCAAAGCAGCTTACAAGACGTTCACATCTAGGCGAGGTATCTGTGCTACCTTACGCAGGGACTGCGGGACCGTCAAATTAGCGGGACTTCTCAAGAAAAGAGCGAGACTCCTCAAAGAAAGAGACTTCTGGAGGATTCACAAGGTTGCCTTGTAGGCTGAGCGGGGTATCTAAAGCCTGACAAGGGAGAGAAATTGCCCAACCTTGTGAATGCGGGTGAATTCGTCCAGAAGCACTAAGTTAGGAGCGGGTATGAGTCTCGACCAAGAATTTAACCATAAAAAAAGAATGTTTATTAAACTCGACTTGTAGAAAAGCTTTGAGAAATAACCAGAAACTCAAGACAACTCTTTCAAAATGGTAAACGCTTTTTTTCTCGCTCGTAAGAAACTCAGAATCATTCGATGTGTTCGATTCAAGCACCGAAAATGTACTGAACTCAAGCTCTAGTGACAAGTGCATGGTTTTCATCGTAAAAGGCATACATGGTGGGCTTAGCTCCGAAGGGTGACGATCTCATAATTCTAAGAACCTAGTCTCAGCTTTCTTTATCTTACAATGTTTTAACGACTATTCAGTGGGTTGATCGAAACTACGCAGTTATGTTCTAAGTGTTTACGAACAGTCGGCGGATAGATTTAATAAACACAGAAAGAGGACTGGAGAAAAAGAGTGCTTACAGTAATCCAAAGAATATATCATGATTTAACACTTCGTAATGCTCATGTTGTACATGCGAAAGAATGTCCATTCCGCAATCATGGCATGAGGACACGCTGCTGTGAGCGTTATGACTCGCATTTCGCCATCATGTATGCCTTAATAATGTAAGTAAAATGTGACGCACAAGTGAAAGCATCATAAAGGCATACAGCCGTCAACAATCTTGAAAATATAGGATTAATATATTATTGACTTTTTGAATTTATAAAGGTAAAACTTCTAACCAAAATAAAAATTAATATCCGTAAAATTATGAATTTTTATTTTAATGTTTAAATATAAATCGTCTATACATCTGAAATTTTATTATTGAAATGAAACATCATAGGGCGCGGTGGGGCACAAGGAATTTTTGGAATTCAAGGAGCTGATGGAGTTCACGGAATTCATAGAATGTAAGGAATTGATAGAATTTAATGAAATTCATGACTCTCACCCTGTTTCCTGAGAAACTGCGTGGGCCAACAGTTCTAGAAAGGCCGAAAACGGAGGACACAGTTCGCGAGTTTGGTGTATTAAGTTATGGCTATATTATTAATTAAATACATAAAATGTTAATAATATTTCAATATATACATTATATGTTCTGTTTTTAAAATAAAATTTAAAACAAATTAATTACTTTTCTTCTATTTCG
>NC_046664.1:63996618-64003825 GCF_010883055.1 Belonocnema kinseyi
AAAATGTGCAAGCGATATGCGACGCATATGAGACACACGTTATGATTGTCATAACGTGCGAACGATATGCGCCTCAACTGGTGACGCATAGGTCTCATCAGGTGAGGGCACATTGTGCGGATTGATCCACACATGTACATGTGATTACGCCATCATTTTACACGAATTATTTATCTGCGGGATAATGAATAATTAAATTTTACGAAGATATTAGCGAAATAGGAAAAAGATGGGCCGGATGCCATGAATTCCGTCCATTGTTTTCCCATTAGCACTCAACGAACTGAAGTTAGCTGGTGGTTGAAGAGAAAATACCTATAATAAATCGGCCAGCAGAATATGTGCTGCCAACCTTATAGTCAAAGCCACACCGTTCTCATAATAGTTTACCTCAGTATATTTTGCTAAAATTAAGCTCAAATGCCCTAAAAGTAAGTAAAAGTGAACAGTAATTCAAATTTCACATATTTACTGTCTCCAAAACAGTTTTCCTAACAATAGCCAACATCTTTTAAAGCCAAAACTATCCATTTTTGAAGCCTGGAAGGGCCCCTAAGAAACGCATTATGTGAAAGAGCTAGGAGATATTTCTTCGTAATAAATACTAATTTTAATGATTTTTCAACTGACCGATCCAATAGCCGGACTATTTTAAAACCTACGAAAGACTATTAAATAGGATTTAAGAAAGTTTTTCAACTCGCAATAACCAATCCTTTCGCACTCAAAAAACTTCTTTATTCATTTCTTCATTAATAAAAAAGCTCTAGCTGATCTATTTATTATTAATTAAATGAAAAATGATCATTGCATTCAATAATGATAAAGTTAGATTCTAAAGATAAAATATAATGCACAGTTCCAGTTTTTAAAAACAAATGATGCAAAGAAATGAAATTCGTATCTAGAATTACTTTCCACCTTTTTTTTAACAAAGAGTGCGAACGGTTTACAAATATTTACAAAGCTCATTAAACTATCGCTCACTTACGACGTTTTTGATTTTCTTCCGTAACAAACGATGCTAAAATTATTTTTGTCAAGCAATCTGTATGATCACAGCGATTTAAGTTTATAGGCGTTACAAATGCAGTTAAATTAAGACACTTTTCTAGAATTAGACACAATTTGTTATGCTTAACAAATTGTTATTTAACAGCATGCGTATATGCTATTTATTATCACATTTGATCTAACACTCAAAACTAATTCAGTGTATACTTTTTCTTTCAGTTTATTGACCAAATTTATTCGAAATTTTTTCGACATTGCTGAAGTTTCAAAATGATTTATACTAAATACTCTTTTAAAACTAAAAATAAAATCTAATAAATGTTGTATATCCATCAGTATAGTTTATTTAAAATTAATATTAATATAAACCAAAACAAATTCGATATAATTTCAGAAAAATTTGGTCACTGAAATGTTTTAAAACAATGTAAATCACACTCGCGATTTCCTTGAAAATCGGGTGTAGAAAAATTTCGAATCTTCAAACTCGAGAACTTTAGAAAAAAATATTATTCTAGTATCTAGCATGGATTACTAGTTTCTGTAAATTCTTAATGCTAGAACAAGTATATTTTTAAGTATTTACCCGATAAAAAATTTTCATTGAATCTAATTTTAAACTTAAGCTGAAAGTTCTAAATTTATTTATATTTAAAACTCATCTTAATATTTTATATTTATTTTTAAAAGTTTATCCTTTAATTAAAATAATAGAAAAAAAGACCGCAAATCGTTATCCTATTTAATTTATTGTCGACACTTCAATGAAAAATTTTCATCGAGTTTACAACGGAAGTTTTTAAGAGTTACATTACACCGAAGTTGAGTCAGTCTTACAAAAGTAATCAACTCAACCTATAAAATTCCAAGTCTGGAGAAAGAGAGACGTTTTATAAAACGAAGTACAATTTTTTCGCATTAGAATACTCGCTTCAATGTATTAATTAATATACTTCTCATTTTGATATTTTTGATTCTATACATAGACGGATATTAAAAAAATTAGATATTCTTATATCATACTTTCGAAATATGAATGAGAGGAAAATGCAATATTCAAAAAGCAATAGTCAAAAATTTAACAAAAACCACTGGAATGAATAGAATTAAAATTACATGGCTATTGAGACGGAATAATATTAAATTATAAATTTCATATCAAAATATACTCAGAGTAAGATTATTAATTTGAGATATGGAAATTGTGCGAAGCAGTAATGGTGCAATTTGAATTGAATTAATCATTATATATTAATTATAAATTACAAGTATTAATAACCTTAGGATCCTATTATTGTACTCAAAATTATCGAATGTTAGTTTTCCATGCAGCTCATTAATCCTTTCTTAGTACCTTTAAAGAAAAGTCTAAGAGACTATACCACAAAGCTAAGCGCCACATTATATTATTAATAAGTCAAGAATTAAGTAATTTATCATGAATTGATTCATTAATGAGGACAAAATCGAATTGAAGGAAATAATTCTAAGCATCTTTAGTTAAGAATTACACCAATATTGAATAAATAGGAAGAGTGTTCGAATAATAAAAAAGTATATAATTTTCGATCCACATCGAGGATCAAAGTTCCAAGCATAATAGTTATTATTTAATCTATATAATTTATATAATCATGGCACTGATTTCTCACCTTTTGATTTGCGACATCATGAGCAACGAAATCACAATGTGAATATTATAATATAAACAGCATTTAGCTATTATAAATTGTTCTCTCAAAACATGTATATCAGAAAGATTAACGTTATACTTTGAGTTAAATTTATAACTAGAAATATTATCAATAAATTTTTGATTATCAGGAACACGAACTTTCAATTTAAGTAAAAATTTCTATTGCTAGAAATTATAGTACAAAATTTTAATTTTGTAATTTAGGATCAGCTTTGGTATCTGCTGCTTTTCTTGAATTTGAATTATATGTCTTATTTGGGTTCAATTATGATTTATTATTCTTGATAATCACGAATTTCTTGAACTATTTGTGCCTTAATAATTACGTACAGACATGGCTTTGATATACGTACTATAACCGTAATTTACGATATTTCGTGTTAGTAATCATTGAAAAAATTCTAAACAGAGCTGTTTTGGTTAAATATTAATTTAAATTTAAAATGAGTCAGGAATCATTTACTTCAAAATCTTGCTTATATTTCAGAACCCTGATAAAATAATCCTTCTTCGATTATTTGTCACGTAACGGCTCACATTCACATTTTCATGTTTTGCAGTAAAAACATACATCAGGCCTCACATTCCCTACAGGATCAAATACAAGGACCAAACGGCACTTTTTGACTCGCTCATAGGATAAGTTAAATTCAAATGAACTGAAAAAATGGTGAAAATCATAAAAATTCCATTACATTTCCGTAAAATTGGAATTAATTTAAAAGAATTTAAGGTAAACAAGAAGAATTCTATGATATTCATAACAATTTAAGGTGAATTTAAAGAAAATTCAAAATAACTAAAAACAATGTAAAAATATGATTCAATATAGGGGACATTAAGGAATATAAGGACCGTCTGTGAGGCTTGATATGCGAATTTTCATTATTTCTTAAAAGAATGATACGTGATACAATATTCCACAAAATATTTTTCGACGCATGAGGTCTTACAGTCTTATTTTTTCTTATTTTAAGAAATCTTACTTGATCTGAGAATAAATTAATACAAAGGATGCTGATATGTAGTCGTCAGATATTACGGATTTCAGTTCTGAGGTTTAGAAAGACTTGAGAATCATATTTCACAATCACATTTCTTTATTAATCATTACGAATATCAATTAAACTGAGAGGTTAATTACTCTTATTTTTGGCATTCACTAGATTGCAAGATTTTAATATTGCATATACATATATTACTGAAAAATTTTGCATGCGATTGCTAAAAATCTCACAATTGGAATAAATAACGGAAAAATATTAAAAGAATCAATGTAAAAAGTTCAGAGACTACAAGAACACAAGAAAACAAAAAAGTAGCAATTGGGCATAAATAATGTTTACACCGAAAAATTGATAAATTCCCTTGATATATTTGAAATTGCTTGGAATTTAAATGCAATTTATGAAAATCCTTCGAAATTACTTTGAATCCGTTAAAATCTTCGAAATCATTGAAAATCACTTGAGAATAAAATTAATTAAATGTATTCCTTAAGTTGTCTCTCTAGAAGTCTATTGAAATCCCTTGAAATTTGTAAAATCTTTCAAATAATTCGAGGTCCTATAAAATCCCTTACGTTTTTTGAAATTCCTTTAAATTGGAAATTATACCATATTCTTTGAAAAACCTTCAAAAATGTTGAATCCCTTAAAACTATTTGCAATCTTTTAAAATAACTTGAAATAAAACTTAAGTTATTTCATGAAGTTCTATAAAAATCATGAAAATCAATTGAAATAACTAGAAATCTTTGAAATTCCTTGAAATATTTCGAAATTCCCTGAAATCCGTGAAAATACTTTAAAATTCGTTGAAATACATTGAACAATTTGTAAAATATTTAAAAATTCCGTAATTCGTTTTTGGTTTCTCCATGCATTGCATCAATTCTTTCCATATTTTAACACTATTTTATTTTAATAATTTTCTATCAGGGGCTTTTTTAGAGTCTTAAACCAGATTGCAGGAGTAATTTGCCCCTCGGATTGGAGTTTTCTCTTTTTTTTAAAGAACAGCTCTGTTATGAATTAAAAATCATCTAAAGATTTTAATTGCTTTAAAATGTTTTAAATTTGGAATTTGAGGATCTTCAAATTTCAAAATATTGTAATTCAAAAGTATTACAATTCAAGTAACTTAACTTTGAAATATTTAAAAAATTTTAATAAAACTGGACATTTAAAAGTATTATTTGGAAGAGCCTTAAATTTTGTTAACTAAATTTTATACAGCCTTTATAAAAAAAACTTTGCATTCGAAAAGATTTTTTTTTAATTTCTTACATATCTAACAATTTTAGAAATAGTAAATTTCGACAAAATTTTTAGATAACTCGTCATACAGAGAATATTAATTATTTACACATTTCCGACAAAGATTAGGCCTTTTTTTATTGAACAAAACTCATTCTAATCAAAAGAGTACTATAAAAATTGTATAGTAGTTGCAGAAACTAGCACTTTCTATATACTTAAGGGTTGCAATTTTAAGAAATTCAAATTTAGTTAGACTGAAAATGTATCGGTTTAAAGTAAATGTAATCAGTGGCGTTAATTTATGCTATAATCTGATCTCGCTATTTTGTAGTATGCGAACGATTTAATCGAACTGTACGGTCGTTAATGAAGTTCTTAAAAACAGCAATACTGTGCGGATTCTGTGAGCTAAACTAATCCCATCTAGAACTTACTTGAATTTAACGATCGTCTCGCACACAGTCAGTCATTGTCCATGATCGCGACGTCTTTGTCTTTTAAGTCGGACTCATCAACGTAGATATTTTTCAGATTCTTCTCTTCTGCAGATTTTACACACTGAAAACAAAAATGTTGCAGATTTATTCTGAATATAATTACAGAGCCGCAAGGCCGTCCATAAACTACTTTGTCCATTTTTAGCTATTTTTGACGCGCCCCACGCCAACTATAACTTTGTCGACCGCCCCCCCCCCCTCCCCCGAAAATTAAAATAGACAAACATTCTTTTAAAACAGGGGTAATAGGCTGATTTTCAACAAAACAGTTGAATTTTCAACCAAAACGGGTTTTCTACCAAGAGAAAAATACTTGAACTTTCAAGCTAAAGAGACGCATTTTTAACAAAAAAGTTCAACTTTTATTGAATTTATAACTCACAAAAATGAATTTCCAACCAAATGTTGGAAATTTGAACAAGAAAGATTAAAACTCAACCAAAGGCATTTGAATTTTTAAGCCAAAATGACCAACTTTTGAAGAAAGTTGAATTTTCAACACAAAATTTACTTTTCAACCAAGAATGATGACTTTTCTACCATAAAGGATTATTTTTCTACCAATAGACGAACTGTCAACTAGTTGAATTGAACAAAACAAAACAAAAACAAGTTTTTAACAAAATAGTTGAATCCTCAACCAAACAGACAAATTTTCGATTAAGAAAGGCGAGTTTTAAACCAAATAGTTTAATTTTTAACTAAAAAAACAAACATTTTTTTGAATCTAAAATAGAATCATCAAATTTTCAGTTCGAGAAATTAGTGTTCATACAACGACAAAAACTTTTAAACAATTGAATTCAAACAAAAAAGACGAATATTTAACCAAATAGTTGAATATTTAACCAAAAAAGAATTTTCAATAAATAAGATTAATTTTCTAACCATAATGACGGATTTTCAACAAAATACATGATTTTTCTACCAAATGTTTGAATTTTTAACTTATACCTGATAAATTGCTAACCAAAAATGGAATAAATAAATTTGAAGGTAAGAATATTAATTTTTAACAACAAAAAAATATTTGCAACAAAAAAGTTACATTTGCTACCGAAGATGTGACATGTATCAAAATGAGTTTTTAACAAATTAGTTCAACTTTCAAACAAGTAGTTAAATTTTCGACTAAAAAAGATTAATTTTTTAACAAAATTTTTTAATTTCTAACCATGATTAATCTTCTACCAAAAAAAAGACGAATTTTCAACAAAATTGTTGAATTTTAAAGCCAAAAAGATAAATCATCTTCAAAACAGTTAAACCTTCAACCCGAAATTATGATTTTTAAACCAAAATTGTATTTCTTATGGAACAGTTTACTATTTATTCAAATAGTTGAATTCAAACAAAAAAATACGAATTTTCAATAAAATAGTTTAATCTTCAAACAAAAGAGATTATTTTTCAACCGAACAATTGAATTTTTAAGAAAGAAGATTAATTTTCTACTAAAAAATACGAATTTTGAACAAAATATTATATGATTTTTCAACAAAGTAGTGGAATGTTCTACTTGAAAAGATCAATAGTCAATTAAAAATATAAATTGTTAACCAAAAATGGAATAGTTAAACTTTTAGTTAAATTTAAATTGACATTTTTTCACACTTTTTTAATAATGCATCTATTCTATCACTACGAGGGTAGTTCAATAAGTCCTTAGAATGACCAACAGATGGCGCGCGAATCGCTCCAAATCATCTGTTTTCAGTCAGCACCACTCCCGACTAGAT
>NC_046664.1:64003925-64014175 GCF_010883055.1 Belonocnema kinseyi
TAGAGCTCCAAGGAGATTATGTTGAAAAATAAAAAAAAATTTACCCAAAAAAATTGTTTTTATACTTCATTCTAAGGACTTATTGAACTACCCTCGTATTTTCAAACAAAGGACACTAATTCTTAATTCTTCTCTTGATTATAAATAATTGTTGTGCAGGTGAAAAATCTCTAACATTTCCACGAGGCAAAAGTCAAATGAAACACAAATTTAATCCTTCAATTGCTTCGTTCTTAATTTAAGAAAGTTCCCCTATTCAACTCTTCTGCAAATAATTAAATTAAGACTCTAAGGTAATTGTAGAAAATGGATTGAAAATCTGTTATATAAGTGCTAACTTTTTATTATCTGTCTATAATCTGTCAAGTGAACAGAAAGAAAAATAAATTTCAAGCTGTTAAAATATAAATCAACCAAATATAAATCAATAAAGAAAGCACAATTTTGTAAAATATTTGACATAATTATTAATCAATATTATTATTTGGAAATATACCTCTTCAAGTTTTATCCTAGGTGCCGAAATTTGTTCCGGAAAGTGCCACGGCTTAAGATTTGGATTATTCAGCATTTTCCAAGATGGATAATTTACTGAAGCTTTGTGCAATTTCTTCACCATCTGTGGAAAACAAATTATTTTGCAATATGATTTAAAATTCAACATAAAAATATTTTAAATTTTTTGTTTATTTGAGCACATATGATAAAAAATAAATTTACAATGCTTGATGTTAGGTTTATTGCCAAAAAGTTGTAAAATTTAAGTCCAAGCCGTTCTACCCATGCCCATAATTTAATAGATTTTTCAAATAATACTTCGAAGTAGTTTCTAGAAACATGCTCATACGAATTACATGCATAGATGTAAGGAATCTAAAAATTATTACTACATTGTCAAAGTTTTGTCTTTCTAAAGGTTGGATTTTTAGTTAAATTACAATCTAATTTAGAATAATCATTTATTTAAACATTATTTACTTGAATTTATTTGAGTTCAGTATCAGTTCTTCCTAAAGGATTCTTAAAATATTGCAACACATTTTTAGAAAATAAAACAGTTTCAGATTTACACAAATCCGCTTGTACTGACAGAAAATACAAATAAATATAATTTTTGTTCTAAAATTGATCTGCGCTAACAATATGTTTCTTGATCTCAAAAATGTGTACATATTTTTTTCTATTTTGGATGCGAAATAATAAAAAAAACTTCAGTTGGTTTTCTAATGTTACACTTTTTCAAATAATTATAGTTTAAATTTTACGCCTTTTTGGAAACGACCCGTTGATCTAATGATAATTATTCTTACCTTTGGTGCGAATATCTGTGTAACTTTATTTACTAACCACACAGGTAATTTACCATGTGGATCTGTGTGGGAAACGTAACCCAATTCGGAACCATCGCCATTTCGAGACGGTCTCACTATATACCCTTTAAAAATAAAAAGTTAGTTCTAAATTCACTAGCATTTTACTTGAGGGGAAAATTATATTTAATTCGAAATAAAAATGTCGAATTACCATTTATTTGTTAAAAGTTTTCAAACACTTAAATTCGAACTTAAATGAGATTTTAGGAAAGTTATATTCATTTTTTTGGTTACATAAATATAATTTTCCTAAGATTCTCGAGAAAATTCAAAAAGATTTTTAAATATTTCAAGTATGTCATAAAAGAATCTAGAAAATTTAAAACAACATTTTTTCATTTTCCAGGATTTTACAAAAACGAAAAAATCAAGTCAATTTCAAATTTATTTAGGACTTTTATAAGTAAAGATATTTAAAAATATTTTACTCAAAAATGTTCTGCAAAATGTTGAAAAATCTTTCAGAACTTAAAAAATTGCATTAGAATCTTCAAGATTTTTTTGGCAGTTTTAGGGGATGGCTTAGAATTGTACAGAAATAAAATTCCCGAAAAACAAAATATTCGAAATAGAAAATTCCCGAAATTATAAAATTGCCAGTTATGAAATTCCCGAATTTAAATAATCAAAAAATGGTTAAATAATAAAATAATCAATAAAGTAATTTTATTTTATAAAAATATTTTGTATTTTATTAATTATTTCTAATTTAATTAATAATTTATTATTTAAACAATTTTAAAATTTTTTATATTCGGTAATTTTCAAATTCGGTGATATTATAAATTTTTAGGAATGTTATTATTCCAGAATTTTCTAATTTGGGAATTAAAATTTTTCAGTAATTTTTTTATTTCAGGATATTTCTATTTTGAATATTTTATTTTTCAGGAATGTTACAGTGTCGAGAATTTTTTTGAAACAAACAATCGTTTTAAATTGTAGACAAATGATAAATTTAATGACTAAATGATAATTAAAAATATGAATTTTCAACGAGAAACACTAACATAAAATCAGAAATTGTTCCAAATTGTACAATTTTCTTTAGAATAATATAATTTTTTTTAATAGATAATTTCCAGTGACAAACGTTAACATAAACCTTTAATGTTCTAAAATTGTAAATCTTCTTTGAAATCAATATAATTATTTTCGGTCAAAACCACTCTAGTATAAACTACAATTGTACAAAAAGGTTCAATCTTCTTTGAAATCTAAGGATTTTTGTACCAAAAACAGTAATTTGCGACGCAAAACTCCAATATACCTTAAAATTTTCTGAATCTCCTTTAAAAAAACATTTTTTTATACTTAAAAATACCAGTTTCCTAAGAAGAACACTGACATTTTTAAAATTGTTAAAGGATTCTAAATCTTGTTCAAATTACACGGATTTTTCTTAGAAAATTCTAACTTTTGCTGTAAAATAACAGCATAACCTAAAATTGTTTAAAACTTATGAATCTTATTTAACATCTAATGATTTTTTAATAAAAATATTTAAGATAAAAATACTAACGTAATCCATAAATTTTGTTTTAAAATACCAATTTCCAGTAAAACGCACCAAAACATAATCTAAAATTTTTTGAAAATTTGTAAATATTCTTTGAAATCTAATAAAGTTTGTATTAAATAATATAAAATAACAGAACAATTTCTTTAAAAATTGTCCACTTTTCAAAAAGCACACATTTTTCTCAATTCGTATAAGGGTTTCAACGATTTTTCATAGATTTACTTTTCAAAATTTCAAATTTAAGATATAAAACAAATTAGAGTACTCAATATCAACTTTTAAAGATTTCAAATTGCTTCATTTCTAATTAGTCATTAAATAATAGTTTTTAGTGTGTTCTAGTTTAAGTTTTTGAATTCTGAACTCTTCAAATGTGATAAATTTCTAAATACAAAATAAAATTTTAAAACCTAATAAAAAATTGATCTTTTCGTCATAATTTTTGTTTGTAAGTACTATTTAGTATTATATTATTACCTGTCAGGTAAGATGTAGCTCTCACGTAATGTTTTCTGGGCGGATAATCCTTGTGAAAAACGGTGTGATTTATTATTAATTGCTCCATTCCTGTATCGAGCCATGACCTTTGTAGCACAAAATCCCTATTTTTCAAGGGTGACGGGCAAGCCACTATAAGGTTCAGAAAAACAAATTGCTCTGAAATCTTATTTTCTCTACACTAAATTTAGACTTTAAAACGAAAAAATGTTAATATAGTTAAAAGTTTTCGAAATAAGAAATCACTTACTGGAATAATACCCAATATCGTTATTGGGATTAAAAAATCCTATCTCTTTTGATTCAATTACGTGAGTATCCCAAACTTTTCTATATTCGGGATCGTGGAGAACATCAAAGAGAGTTTCAGGTAACACATCAGGAAATCTCGTTCTAATCTATAACACATAACATGAAACGAGCCATTTTCAATTCAAGTTATCCATTTTTAAGAAGAGAAAAATCCTTCTCAAAAATCTAATTCTCAGAAAAAAGGAGAATGTACATTCGAGATTTGATGGAGCTCTAGAGATCTCAATAAACAAAGTTTTGAAAAGGTTAATATTTTACGAGATACAGATCGTCCAAAATCGACAGCTGTCAAAAACCGTGTAAGTCAATGGATTAAAAAAATTGTAGATCCCCAATAACATCAAAAATATGCCTGAAATATTACAAAAGCATTACGAGACAAATGGATGGCTGAAAAGTGAATAATGAAATTGAGAAAATTGTTTCTTTAAACAAAAATGGATTTTAAAATACTACAGTGTTATTTTTATACAAAATTTCGTATGATTGATCAAAGTTTTTTAAAATAAAAATTCACTTTCGTTTAGGATTTCGATATATGCTTTGACCACGATATCTGGTAGAATTTTAGAGAATGTTGAAGTCAATAAAACGTGTTTTCAAAAAAATGGCACTTACGCGGTTATGCCGTGACACCCTCGTCATTTGATAATATCAATGAAATATATTAAATGTCTCTTTTTCACATTTATGGCGTTATATCTTTTAAAAGAAAGCTTAAGATAAAATTGTTAAATACACGTCTTTTACAGAATTAATTGCAAAATTACTAAATGAAGCTTTTTTTTACGTTTCCATTTACAGTTTAGGAGTTATAATCACTTTTTAATTGTCCCTGAGTTCTTGTGTCGCCCGACAACAAAACAGTTTTTTAAATTAATTGTATAGCTTGAAAGATTAGTTTCCACACAATGAAAAATTACTGAATATGCTTTAAGGCGTAAAAATTTAATTACATTTAAAGTGTCTTTATTTGACCAAAATAACCAACTTAGAAGCCCGAAAAAGATCGTATAACATTGGGTGTCACTCGGCAACACAGTTTTATTATTATAAGAAGCAACAAATATTCTTTTAAATGATGAACATTTTTAAAATAATTTTAAATAAACTTGAAGCAATATTTTACTTTTATCATAATATTTTTCAAACAGAAAGATAATTTTTAAACATATACTAATTTGATATAATTAACTTTTAATGTAAAAGTGTGACGAAAATAAGAATTAGAATGAATAAGGCCCGTTACATTCCATGAAATCTAATGTAATGTAAATGTAAAAATCATTGAAATCCTCGGAAATTTGATAGAATCCGTTAAAATTCTTTAAGAATCCCTTGGAATTTTTAAAAATATCTTGCGACCCTATATGTCATATAAAAGCATTCCATATCTTTCGAGATTCTTTAAAACCGCATGGAAATTTTGTTAAATCTCCTAAAACTCATTCAAATCTTAAGTCTCAAGAAAATGTACTCAGATCTCTTGCAATTTTGTTAAGCTCTTGAAAATTCCTTGAAATATTTCAAGAGGCCCTTTGATATTTCAAATTCTTTCAATTTATTTAAATATGTGAACAAATATTACTTGAGAATCCTTTAAATTACTTGAAATAATTTGACATCCTTTGAAATTATTGAAATCTCCTGAAAATTCCTATGAGATCTTAAAAATACCTTCAAAATCTTTAGAATTCTTTGAAATCCCTTCAAACTAATAAAATCTAGTGAATATTTCTTAGAAGTGTTCTAAATATCCTAAATTTTTTTTTAAAAACCTTGAAAATACATTAAAAAAGGATAAAATCCCGTAAAAGTACATGAAAGCTGATAATATTCCTTAAAATCCCTTGAAATACTTGAAGTCCTGTGATTTGAGATTCTGTGATTAAAATTAATAGAAAAAAGATGGTGTATGTTCATCGCAAATAATTTTGTCCCATCCAATCAAAAATCGAATTATTTCAACTTTCTGATTTTCACCCATATTATGTTTCTCATCTTTAAAGATTTAAAACATAAGCAATCAAAGTTCAAAACTAATAATAAATTTCAAGTTTAAAAAATTTAAAGTATGGACAATGTAAAATTGACAATGTAACGTTACAAAGAAAAATTAGGTAAGGTTTGTAAAATACGAGGAATATGTTCTAATATTTCAGCATTTTCTGTTATTATGACTTTTATTAATTTATATCATTATAATTTTTTACTCACTTTTACCATCCTAAAATGAATTCCCGGAACGGATTTTGTCCAAACAGACAAATCTGGTTTATTATAATCCAATCTCCAATCATTGTTGTTATCATAAAGCTGTTTCAGCTTCTCAAAATCCTTGTCTTCCGCTATTTTCACGACGCCAACGTCCATAGTTCTTAAATCAACATTATTCATTGATTCAGGTCATGGGAAAATTTACATCTGTAATTAATTCTTACTAAAGAAGTTAGACTACTTTACTATTTTATAATTCAAAATGGACGTTTTTACAGATATTTAACTACTTACTATCCTGTTTATATTTAAATAATAAAATATCCGTACCAAGATATTTTGCTTAACAAAGGAAGTTGAATGCTTTCAAGCGATATTAATTTTACACGTACTAATTCGAAGATAATGCCCATGTATAGCTATTTTTAATTTCTGATAAGAAAAAAACGCGATACCACCAATGTAAAGAATGACAGGGCTAACGTTTTTATTTCTTCAGCTGTATTATTTTATTTAAGTAAATTATATTTGTCTTTTTTAAAAAAGTGGATCACCACAAAAGGTGTACATGTCATCAGAAAACATAAGTAAAAATTACTTTCTCATAAATCACACGAACTGATAACGTATTATATGTCTTCCTTTAAGGTGTACTTTATTTTTTAATATACTGTACAATATTTTACAATAAATGAAAATAATAAGAAATATATAAATTATAAAAGAGGAGTAAAACTTTATTGAAATGGTGACTGATTGTTAAATGTATCACTGATAGGTAAAAATTATACCATCTATACTTAGAGCATTTAGAATAATTAATTTTTACTACTGCAAAATAAAATTAGCCTGCAAGATCGTATCGATATATGTAAACTAAAAATTAATTGCTAAAAAGTAGGTGCATCTATATACAATATAATATTCCAAACTAGTAATCTTAAATTAAAAAAACAAATTAATTGCAGAACAAAAATAAATATTATTGCCCCTAATGCCAATTAAAAAATCTTTACAATTTTCAAGTTTATATCTTATGAATAACCTTAGTATGTAATAATAAAAAATGTTTAATCCTAAAAAATCAGCCAATTTCTAAAATATGGAATAAGCAGAAATTAATTAAATAAACATAAGATGTAACATTCATACTATATTTCTAAACTTCTACTTCCTTATTCCGAAAATTTTAGAAAACTTTAGGCAAATGAGAAAGTGAAAGAATATATAAATTCTTTAAAACAATAATGCCATAATGACAATAAACGAAAAAGGCTTATTGAGAATATATGGTATATAACCTCTAAAAACACATCACTTACATCTTTCAAGTGGTTCGTTGTAAAACTGTTTTTACCAGAATGAGTAAACCGTGTCAGGTAAAATAAAAGTTTCACTGATCATATCGAATGACCTTCGACGAGGGAATTATCTTCATGATAAGAAAACAGTCAATGTCCGAGATATTTTTGACCTTTTTGACAGAACTAGTAGTCGCGACCATTCACGAGAGGCTCATCGTTTCTAACACTTGCACTTATTGTTGAGGAATAAAATACACTGCAGGTAGTGACTCATTCATATGAACGCATTTTAAGTAGCACGATGTTATGTCTATCGATTTTGAAAATAGTTAATTAAATCGGTCGACAATCGCGACGGGAGATCGACTGATCGGCGCCGACCGCTTGCTTTATTGTCCGTAATTTTTTAGGTTAGGTTCATTCCTAATCAGCTTAGTTGTCAAAATACTCCGCATCCGTTGTTTATGCATACGCAAAAATCGCTAGCAAGATCATAGAATTTGTCAAAGTGAACTATTCCATCGGTCTATTCCATTCAAATTGCCATTTTAAATGGGATTTTATTTTAGGATGAAAATTTATGTTTGAATTTACAATCACGTTGAAACAAGTTTTTTCAGGTTTTCATCCACTGACAAATAACAGCTGACAGTGACAACAATGTGACAAGGTTTCGTCTGCTTGTGTTTTATTTACAATAACAGCACGTGGCTTTGCAGATGAAGATGTAATTGCAATTATAAGATATGCTATTATAAATTCAAAGGATAAATAGTACTCGTATAATACTGTATCTGATAATACATATAATAGATTGAAGTATAAGAAGACATGTTTATTCATTATTTTGTTTTTAATACTAACATCATTAAAAATAGTCATTAGATTAATTTAGACCATAAAAAGTACATATACTTATATATAAAAGTATTCATGAAAATGTCGATTAATTTATTTTAAAATGATTAGGTATTTCATGTTATGTCGTCAGCTGAAAAAATGCCTGCACGAAACCGCCAGGTTGCGTTTTGAAGATTCATACCTATTTGGTTGAAAATTGAACTATTTTTCTTCTTGTTTTAAAATTTATCTTTTTGGTATGGAAATTAATTTTGTTCTTGTTGATAATTCAACTATTTTGATAAAATAAAATAGTTTTTGTTTTGGTTGAAAATTAATTAAATGAAAATTTAAATACTCGAATTTTGGGTAAACATTTTTTTTTTATTTGACAAATAAAACGTTGGGTTAAAAATTCGTGTATTTTATTGACAATTCACAGCTTTTCGTTGAAAATTAATGTTTTTCATTAAAAGTTCGCCTTTTTGTTGAAAAATTATTTCTTTGGCTGAAAATTAAACTTTTATTTCTTGAAAATTCGTTTTTATTTTGCTTGAAAATTTATCCTTTTCAGTGGAAAATTCATCTATTTTGGTTAAAAATTCATTTTTTTATTTTAAATGTAACTATTATGATGTAAAATTGCCTTTGGTAGAAAATGATTCTTCTTATTTGAAAATCACACTAGAATAGTTGAGAATTCATCATTTTTCTTAGTTTGAAAGATTTAAAGATTGTTGAAAAATGATCCATTTTTAAATATAGTTTTTGTATTGAAAACTGTCTTTTGACTGAATAATATTGGCAGATATGAGATGGGAGATGGCGATCCCATGTATTTAATTTCGAACGATTTTCTCCAGCGCCACCTATTACCTGAGGCTTTTGCGAACTACAATAAAGCGCCACTAATTACTCAGGCCAGTTTACGAACTGAAATAGATAGTTTTCGGCATTTTTCAGACGTTCCGCGTCGGGAATTGCTTAAGTTAGAGAATTTTAAAAATAAGTTACCACCGCAGTTACAATTACACGAGTTACCATAAATGTAAATGATTTACTGCATCATAATCATAAATTATGACTTATAATTTTATTAAATTATCGGAAAAAGTTTTATATTCACCTATTTTTTAATGACTGATAAATTTTGTTTATTTTAATTATGACAGAGCTAAACATTTTTCTCTTTAAAATGTTGCATGCTATCAAAATTCAAAATTCTGTATAAAATCAAGCAGAGGATAAAGCCAATTTATGCATTTTATAAGGAATGTTGAGATTTCTTTAGAAACAAAAAAAATAGTATGTTGTCAATTATAATACCTAAAATTTGTCTCTGAAACGCTAAAATTAAGTAACTATTATAACATATGTTTATCAGTTACAGATTGTATTAATTAATATACAGTTTGTAGCTAAAATGAAAATATAGAGGAGAGTATCCAAATATGAGATACCAACTCTGTTTGGTGTGATTGTCGGAATTCTATGTACTGAATTTAAAAGTAATATAGGTCATTTTAAAGGAAATTTAGTTTCTCATAAGAACCTCAAATAAAAAATTTTATTAAAAATTTTTTGTATTCTGAAAATACAACAAATGTAAAAAAGTGCTTTTTCCAAACTCGTCAAACTATTCTCATAATATGAGATACCCCAGGAAATAGCTAACAAAATGCAAAATAAAGTATTATTTTTAATGAAAAACTTCATTCTATGTTTCCGAAGTATAAATGTACTGCTATTTAGATATATTTAGTTTTTTCAGTAGTCACAAACACTTTTGTAACCAATTTCCCCCGCGCAGCCACAGTGTTATAAAAACCACAGGTATGTCATATTATGAGAACCACACCGTGCAACTATGCACTTACTATACCTGACCTTTACAATGAAAAACTTCAACACTATCGATATTTTCCTACTTAGTTATTCAATCCCCATCACTCTAGACAAACTTTACTGCTAAATACATATTTAATTAATAATAAATAGAGTTTAAAGAATTCCCTTCCAAGAATTCGACTACCATATCGATTTCACAAAAAGTTCGCCTATAATCTTTAGAATTAGAAGCCTAATGAAAAATGGACTATACCACGAAATTACTCTTTCTTTAAGGGCTACAAGTTAGTGATAGAACCAACAGAGTGGGTCTCTTAGTTTAGCTGATACCCCGTT
>NC_046664.1:64014275-64016333 GCF_010883055.1 Belonocnema kinseyi
AGATCTTTCTTTGACGCTGTCGCTCGGATAGCGCTACAGTCAGTCACGACCGTGAACTCTATGCCCAATAAATATACTCTAAATTTCTTTAAAGCTTCTACGTCTACGAGAGTTTCCAGATCATACGAATGGTATCTTTGTTCCTCCGGTGACGTTTTTCGACTATAGTAGGCACTGAATTTTCTTGTTCTTTTCCCCATTTCGACGGTACATTTTTACACAGTAAATCAGTTAATGGTGCTACTTTTTTGGCGAAATTTTCGATGAATTTCCGAAAAAATCCGGCGAGACCAAGGAACTGTCGTACTTGTTTAACATTCTTTGGTGACTCAGCCTTCATTAAGGCGTTAACCTTATGCTGACCAGGGCGTACCTCTTCTTTAGATATTTCTCGGCCTAAATAATCTATTTTTTCTTGGAAGAACCTGCATTTCGAAATATTTATTGAAAAATTTTTGCTTTTTAATATATTTAGGACCTTCACAAGCTGATCAAATCCTTCCTCAATTGAATCGATAACAAAAAGGATATCGCCAATGTAAATATTCACATTTGTTCCTCTAAAAGTCGAAATCATTATTTTTTGGAAATACTCTGGAGCATTGACCATGCCGAACGCTACCCGCAGATACTCATAGTGACCGTCAGGTGTCACAAACCCACTTGTTTTGCATTTTCTCGATCAAACCTAGACATCCGATATGGTGAATAAACAACTAGGATATCACTGACAAGCTCAATTTTCATTCCAGGTACATCAGCGCAACCTAACTCATGTATGTTGAGAGCAACATTTTGTCTATATGAATTTAACAAAGTCACCACACTGTTCACCGTCACGGCACCAAACACGTGTGGGCAATCCCACTTCTGATATGTAGGTAAAAAAAATCAAAGTCCCGAATATTTATAAAAATTATATTGTGAAAACTCTTATCAATAGTTTACAAAAATAAGGAGTACTTTAAGACATTTAATGAATAATTATTATATTCGGATCAATCAAATTAAGCATCCGCTCAGGACGATGATTCCAAGCGAATGTGTCGTTTTCTCCACTTCACATGGAGACTTTTGTTTTTGATACACCATAGGGTTCTAGGCGCCAAAGGGTCCTAGACTAAACAATGACGTATGAGTCGCCAACGATAGCTTCTCCGTCGCATATTTCAGGGCCAACCTTCGGCTACTCGCTCAGAAGATTCGAAAAATAGGTCTTCACATATATGAAAAAAAATCATATCATTACTGATTTTTGCATGAAGCATTGCAAAGGTGCAATGCTCATATCTATTTATATCACTTTTATTTAAGTTCATTAAAAAGCATTTATCTGTTGAAGGTTAATTATATTAGCTGAAAATGCCCTTCTTTGCTTGAAATGTCGTTTTGAATTTAAAAATTAATCAATACTTCTTGCAAAAATAAAAAAAATGCAATGCTTCATGCAAAAATCAGTAATGATATGATTTTTTTCTGATACAAAAAACGCGTTTGATAGATGTGAAATTTTAGCGGGAGAAGAATGGAGATACAAAAATGGTTATTTTATTATCATCCCCTTGAAGTATTGATCTGAATTATTTCTTGGTATGTTAATAATTTTCTGCTCTTGTTAGATTGTCTTCGAAATTATTATTTTACAAATGGCTTTCTATATAAACAACAGTAGATGTAAAGCCAAAAGTATTTTCAAGGCGTGTCGAACAAAAGGTTTAAAGTAACTTCAGAGCTTGATTATAAGCTTAATTTTAATCCGATCATTACTGAATTTTGACTCGATCATTGGAGCACCTTTGGAATGGTTCATGCAAAAATCAGTAATGATATGATTTTTTTCTGATATAAAAAACGCGTTTAATAGACCGCCCGTTACTCACTCGCTTGTCCTCGCATATTTGCTTTGGCGGAAGAGGGACGCCGATAGTCGCCTGTGGCCACATGAACGTGGTCGCTCTATGCTCTGGAAAATGCAGTTCGAAGGGTCCCAGGCATATGGAAGGAGTTGAGATTATTTACGATGGGTGCATTATGTTTGCTACCGTTTGAAGAAAAAAG
>NC_046664.1:64016343-64020675 GCF_010883055.1 Belonocnema kinseyi
TTTGACACAGGTTCAGAAAAAGGCGGTTCTTAATATCAAAAAATTAATTTAAAATTTCGAAAATTTCCAGATGCGTTGTTAACACATGAGGAAAGTAAATGACAAAGTCCCTACTTTGAGGAATGAAAGCAACTTCTTTAAATTAGGCGTTGAAAAAGATCAAAATAATTTTCAGTATTAAATAAATAATATAGCTACAACGAAATTATCGATATTGCACGGTAGCTCACCTTCAGCCAAGCTCGAAACAATAAAGTGCACTCGTTTTCACTGAGGCAATCGCTCATAAATGCAAAAATAATGAACTTTCAAAAATGTTCAATGTTTTCAATTTTCCGAGCAAACTATTCACTTTATGGCAATATTTAATATAACCTTTTTAATTCAGAAGAAAATTTAGTGTTTTATTATATAACTATTTTTGCTTCAAAAATAGCCGTTCCCAAGGAAAATCCAAAAACATGAAATAGGCCGCCATATTGGAAGATGGGGGCTCGAGCGCCCCCCCCCCCCCAATTTACTGAATTTTTAGAGGTGTTTCAAGACTCCCTAAGGAAGCTTCGTGACAACTTAGTTCATTGTTATTAATTATTTCCATTTAAGCCTCCTCATTCAGCTTCGTTGACTGGCCTATGTAGAGAGTCAGTAAGTTCGATCTTTCCAGTCTTTCGATCTTCTACTGATTCCATCCATGCCGGAGTGGGGGCAGAGATCGTTCAGGGAAGCATTACTCTTCTCGGGATTCGTTCCAGGCACCAACGTGCCTGCTTGAAACTTTTCCCCAATTGTTTGCGGAGGGATGACTCCGGCCATGAGGGATTGAGTGACGCCTCTTTCAAGCTACAGTTCTCCCACAGAATATATCTCCTAAAGAGCGCGTTTACAGCATCACTTTCGGCTCACTCGGGATTCACTCTCAGTCCCTGGTAATACTTATCCAGCTTGGCCTTGGTCTCGGATATCGTTTTCTTGCGAAGTTATTAGTGTTTGATCAAAACTCGAAACTCAGATTTTTCCATATTAAAAAAAACTCGGAGGTTAGTCGCTTCTCAGTACTGTAACTTGTAAATGCGTGAACATAAATGGCTGAAGTTTTGACAGGCGTCATTTGAACGAAAATGGTTTACATTAGTGAATACTAATGCCATCTCTTAGAATTTTCAGGTACTTATCAGACTGCCTAGTATAATAAATAAAAATTTTTAATTTATTATCTTCAGTTTTTAGAATAATAGTACTTTGATAATAATAATATGAATAATTATACCTAATTATTTTAATATATATCATTTAAATTTCAAATTATTATTATTATTATTATTATTATTATGTTTTCTTAACAGATTAGGAGTTTATATAATAATAATTCAAGCATAATTGTCAAATTCAATGTACAATTTTAAAGTATAAGTTTCTGTTTTAAAAAAATTAAGAGAAAAATATTCTCAGCAAGTATGCATCGCTGGAAACGAACCTTTTGAAAAATCATTTTCGAAGCAATGTTTTTTTGGCTTCTGACATTTGTTTTATTAAAAAAGGGTTAAGTGCATTTTTCACTTAATTTTTACGTACAGAAAGTTTTCTTTTGATTTTTATTGAAAAATTAAATACGTATATTTAATATCATATATACGAGTACATACATACATACATGCATACATACATACATATATACGTATATATACATATATAATAATAAGTACATAATTTTCATACATTTCTTTTAATGTTTAACAAAGTTCTATTTGTTCACACAATTTTCATTTGCTCAAGCAGTTATTTTTCGATAACTGTTAAATAGAAGACATATAATTAATTACGATTTCGAAAGTATTTTTGGAAAAGTAATTATTTAAACAAATTATATTTGTTTAAACAATTAAAAAGTGGTAAATTTGTTCTTTCTATACGCTATAAAGTCAGAAACATAATACTATGTGTTCTATTTTATTGCAATTCTTTTAGTTACCGAAAAAAACTGCTTTAGCAAATAAATATTGTTTAAAGAAAAAAAAAGATTAAACAACAAAATAAATGTGTCAAAATTATATAATTATTTAACAGAAAGTAGCATATGATACCAATTCGAATAAAATTGGACATCTCTGGCTCAATTGAAAATTTTTTGAAAATAAACAATAATTAATTGTTCAAATAATTACGTAATGTTTTTAGACAAATTTACTACTTCAAACAATGAACAAATATTGAATTTAAATAAGAAAATAAGATCATTTTTAAAATTTCCGGGGAATAAATTATTGTTTAAATATTTAACATTTGTTTAAACAATTGAAAATTGTTTTAAAAGTCATAGTAAATATTAAAATTGTATATAAATGATTATTTCTCAGAAAACGATGGCGGGAATTGCTGAAAAATAACAATAAGCATATCTGCGACAACTTATTCTAATTTTAATCTTTTCATTGCAAGAACATAAATAAATATTGAAGTCCACCCCCCCCCCCCCCCCCCCCCCCCCCCCCCCCTCCCCATCATGGAATACTCATCCCCAGTAATCTACCGAGAGTCCTAGACTCCTAGAGACTTCCAGCCTATATTTCTACTTTTTACAACCACAGGCCTGACTGTTTCAAAGGATAGTTTCCCGAAAGATGAATGGGCTAGCTGCATTACAGATTAGAGTCCCAAATATTTTCTACGCCACAAGCGTAAACTTGCCAAATCTTACAAGAAGTCTTCCCACCGCACAGTGGTCTGGAATAGGAATTTACTGTTCATAATCACCCACAGGTCGTATTTCTTAACCGATTTGAAAGTTTTTTTTTAGAAATTCTCAGCAATTAATTTTTAATTGTGGTTTGCTTTTTTCAAATTTTTTTGACAGAGCAACAATATATAAACAAATATAGTGATAAAATTGACCATTTTAGCTTTGTGAATTTGTATCTCAAGAAAAAATACAGATAGAAACTCACTATCAGCCGGAATTATTGCACATGCATTCATAGAACATAATTAATTTTAATAATATTTAACTTAATTATTATAAACAATTTCTATAAACAAATTCTTTATAAACGAGTTCTTCTAATAGCTGAATTGATTTTTCTGAACAAAAGTGATTCACAATTGTCTTTAAAGCCATTTATATACGTTAAGCTTTATCAAACATAAACAATATAGATTGTTTATAACAATTTAGTCAAACAAGTCTCCAAATCGGCCGTTTCCTTGTAAAAAAAAATGTTTTTTTCTTCAATAATTATTAGAGTGACATTTATTGCGGTCACTAACCAAAGAAATTAAATAAAGAATAATTTATATGAATGTCATAAACAATTTTTTTAACAAAACTATGATTTATTTTTTGTACATGCAGAAAGGACGGTTTGCTACTGAAATTATCCGACAATAAACTAACAGTGATTCCAAAATTGGATATGGGACATTAAATAATAATTTGCGTAATTTTTAATAACAATTTCTGTAGCAAACTGTACATAGCAATAACGCTGTACTTGCGTTTTTAGAAGTCACCTATCTTTCATTTGTTTTATGCAACTTCCTGAAAAATAAATGAGGAACATGTGAAAATAAGGTGCAATAACGCTGTACTTGCGTATTCAGAAGTCACCTATCTTTCATTTGTTTTGTACGTAACTTCATGAAAAACAAATGAAGAAACGGCCGATTAGGAGACTTGTTCAACTAAATTGTTATAAACAATCTATATTGTTTATGTTTGATAAAGCTTAAAGTATATAAATGGCTTTAAAGACAATTGTGAATCACTTTAGTTCAGAAAAATCAATTCAGCTATGAGAAAAACTTGTTTATAAAGAATTTGTTTATAGAAATGTTTATAAAAACAATATTTGTTAACTCATGTTAATTTTGGTTACAAATTATGACTTTTATGAAAAATATTAGCAACTAGCGTGAAATAAACGAATTTTTCTATGATAAAAAAAATATTAAGAATTTTTTTATAAAAATTGTTTATAATAATTAAGTTAAATATTATTAAAATTAATTATGTTCTATGTATACATGTGCAATAATTTCGGTTGATAGTGAGTTTCTATCTGTATTTTTTCTGAAGATAAAAATTCACAAAGCTAAAATGGTCAATTTTGTCACTATATTTATTTATATATTATTGCTCTGTGAAAAAAATTTTAAAAAAGCGTAAGAGAAAAAGCGTAACAAGAGAAATGGAGATAAAAGCGAGTGCAATAATTACAGAGGGATTAGCTTATTAAACACCGTAAGTAAAATATATTAAAAATACTTATTCGTAGGGTAATGAAAATAACAGAAGCAAAGATTTGGGAAGTCCAAAGTGGGTTTATGCCAGGAAGGTCA
>NC_046664.1:64020775-64022480 GCF_010883055.1 Belonocnema kinseyi
TCTCATCAGATCACTTGATTGCATTATAAAAATGCGTCCGTGACTGATGATATATACCGGGAGAGCCCCGTGCAAAATGATCAAATAAAAATCCAACTATAAACAAAAATGCCTTAGACATATTGGGCAGTATAAGCCTGTGACAACATTTCGCCACAGAAATGTTTTTTATAATAATAATAATAATAATAATAATAACCCTAAAGAAGGTGTTCCGCGTTGATGTCGCGGTAGGGCTTGAGCTCTCCTCTCAAGACTTTGACGGCAATGTTGGAGGTAGCATTGCTACTGACAGGGTTTCCCATGCCAAATAGGCTGATAACGAAGAGGAGAGGGACTAAGTAGAACACCAAAACCCATCAATGAAAAATGGAGAATATATTCAAGATTTTGAAACGCTTGTCGCTTCCCGAGGATCGTCGGGGCGCCCCCGGAGCCACCGCTGGGGGCCACAGCATGCGGGACGGTGGCGATGGTGAGCTGCGAGATGGTCAGGCAGATCTCACTAATCAAACAGCTGACCAGCAAGAACATCTGTGACAAACGGTAAGCAGGCGAACATCAACTGTGCCTGCTGAGGATACTTTGGCTAGCACTAGCTGTTTGCAGCCAACCACCTCGACAGAAATACCGTGGGAGAGCATCAATTGGGATACCACAATGAAAGAGGAATTGGTGCGTCGCACTAAGAGATCTTATCGCTAAGGTGAAAGACATCAGGACTAATCTACAAGTTACAGAAGAGCGAGCAATGGAGATTAAACAACAGGTTGATTTGGCGTGGAAAAACGACGGCAATGAACATTAGTTAGAGAAACCCGCGACAAACGGTCAAGCAGGAGCAATTGATGTTCTTCCTCAACCTATTGATGATGCAATACCACCACATCCTCCAGAGGTGGATAACCTTATACGACTAGAGGCAGAAGCAGAGGTTCAGCAACCAAAAAAGCGACGCAAATGGACATACCATATGAACAGAGATGTTATGCGCCTTTATTTTTTGGCAGAGAAATGTGCGGAAGGTGTGAGAAGAGAACATCATAGACTCTTTTTACTTAAATACCCAGAGCTAGCCACAAAAATAAATGAGCAGAATCTGGCAGGTCAAAAACGCTCAATATCTGTAAACAGACTGCTTTCGGCTGTTGAAATAGCTTCTATCAAAATGGAAGTGGAACGGCAGCTTCCTATTCATGAGCTCGCCTTGGAAGATGTGGATAACGAAGACTTGATTGATGCTGAAGGCATAGGTGCTAGGGGTAATGAACATCATGCACCGGATCTATTAGAACCACATCCGGATATTACTAACGATGATGTAGATAGGGAAATCTCAGAAGAACTACAGCACCTGGAAAGGAATTTTGGTCATGCTTTACTAGAGTTCAGATATGTGGAACCAACACTGAGGCATTCTCTGTCCAAAATGAACATCACAAATCATCTGCGTACACTAATAGCAAATCTCGACAGTAAGGTTTTACCTACGTATTTGAACGTAGCACAAAATGCGATAGAGGTGCAAACTCTTGTATACTGTGCAGCTGTAGCAACCGTTAGAACGTTGGGCCGAAAAACTAGGCCTGCAATTGCAGTTTTGGTTCCAGCAAGGGATCGAGATCTACCATGGAAGATCAGGTTGGATATGGATGTCAGCAAAGTAAGGTGCAAATTGGGTCGATTAACTCAATATAAAAAAGGA
>NC_046664.1:64022580-64045478 GCF_010883055.1 Belonocnema kinseyi
GCGCGCGCAACCCAGGCATTTATATCGTCTCCTACCATATTCACACGGACATAAACGTGTCATAGTATTGGACCACGTCTCGTTTCAGATCTGGGATCACTGGGTAGGAGCGTTGTAGATGTCAAAAAACTGTGTGAGTCACAAGTTATACAGTTACGAGACTATTTTAACAGCAAACGAAATGTTGGGCTTTACAGAACCATCTGTCAAGCGGATCTTTAATACACGCACTTAAATTTGTCCTCAGATGGGGCCTTGAATATCAGGGCAGAAACCATAGAGGAATTAGAAATACAATGGAGGCAGAAAGCCATCCATGGCGAGCACCCCAACACGTTAGATCAGAGTGAAGTGGATAGTGAGGCATCTAATATTTGGCTAAGAAAGGGTGTTCTGTATCCAGAGACGGAAGAATTCGTCATTGCAATACAGGACAAGGTTGTCAGCACCAAGAATGATCGCAAACACGTGTTACATCAAGACGTGGTTGACCGGTGCCGATTATGTGGAGATACCAACGAATTCATCCAGCACATTATTGATGGCTGTCGCGTAATGGCTCAGAGAGAATATACGCACAGACATAATGATGTAGCGGGCATTATAGATCAACAACTTGCCCTAAACCTAGGACTCTTAAAAGAATGGGTGCCCTTCTATAGATACATTCCAATGCCCGTTTTAGAAAGCGAAGATTACATCTTATATTGGGATGTTACTATCCAAACGGATCATTACATCCGGGCCAATCGACCTGACATCGTGATGCGAGAAAAAAAAAAGGTGGAAGAGTCTACATCATCAACGTTGCTTGTCCGCTTAACCGAAATTTGCAGTCAACCTATACAACCAAGATCCACAAGTATAGCGAGTTAAGGCATGAAGTAAAGACCATATGGAGGAATGTGAATCATGCATCCATGCATCCCATTGTGATTTGGGCTACAGGCAATGTGCACGCAAGATGCACTGAACATCTTGAACATTTAGGAGTCAGAAGGGTATTGGCAGCAGCTCAGAAGGCGGTTTTATTAAACACCTGTCGCATTGTAAGAAACTTTCTTGATCATCAGGAAGCGAGCGACTAAAAACCCGTGGAGTGGCAGGTGGTAGCACTAAGAAAGCATCCAGAGGTGACTGTTGTCACTTCCAAAGCTCGTGGCCGCTCGTAATTGTATACCTACAACACCATCGCAGGAGGTTTCAACCATCGTATTAAATTATTTGAATTAAGTTATAACATTCTAATCTCATCAGTCACTTGACTTAGTCCGTGGCTATGATGTATCACCGGGTTTACCCGAGTAAAAGTTAAATAAAAACACATAATAATAATAATGTATTATTGTTACCAACTCCGATCTTTACCGACTTTACCAACTCTACCGACTTTATCAAATTGTACCCAGTTTTACCAAGTGAGTAGCAGGATTTTAGTTCCCGAAAAATAACAATAAGGCAGACAGGGCGCGCTTTTTGACCTTTCATTTTAGTTCCCGGAAGGCTAAAGCAAACAGGGCGCGCTGGAGTAAGTCGGTCGAAATAAAATACACGGCATAAGCAATCTCCCACATCATCTCTCTCTGATAGATGGTTCTACTTGAGCGGTCCATGGATGTCCATGATGCTAGGTGAATGTGGGATGCTTTAATTTAATTAAAAAATTAACATAAAAGAATCTGAAAGATCTGAAGGGAATTTTTAAAATTATGCACAATTAAACATTTTGAAAAAATTACTGATTTTTTGGTATTCAAAGATTAATTTAAGAGCCTATTAATCAAAATTTTAATCATTCTTTTAGTACATAACGATGAAAAAATATAAAATGGTGGAAAATAACAAACATTTTTATTGAAAATTAATACTTTTTTCGTGTTTAAAGATTACTATATATTTTTTGAATCCATTGTTTATTGGTCGAAAATTTATCTTCTCAGTTAAAAAATCATGTTTTTCATTAAAAGTTTAACTCTTTTTGGAAATTTGTTGATTTTGAATTGAAAATTCAACTATTTTATTTATGCTTCGAAATTGTTATTATTCAGTTACAAATTCATCTATTTGGTTGACATTGTTTAAATTTTTGTTTTCAAGTTTGTTGTTTTTTATCAGAAAATTAATTTTCTAGGTTAAAAATTCTTCTTTTTATTGAAAATTAAACTTTTTTTTAAATCCTTTGTTTTTGGGTTGAAAATTGAACTATTTAATTTGTCTATTTAATGAAAATTCATTTTTTGTGTTACAAATGCAAGTACAAATGTAAGTAAGTAAGTCTTAAAATATTCCGATTCTTTTTCGCGGAATTTATAGAAATGTTTAAAAAAAATTTAATATCTTTTTAAATTTTATCAAAGAATTAATACAAAAAAATCCTTTCAAATTTTATTATTAATCTTAAGGATATTCTTTTATTCAAAATCTTTCAAAACCCGATTTTTTAAAATAATTTGTTTACAGTTTTTTTTAAAGTGAAATTGGAAAAATGTATTGAAGTACAGTTCAGTCGAAAGGCTAATTTTAACTTTTGTGTTACGAAAGGTATGAATGTTGATGGTGAACTGGTGGAAATTTAAAATCCTTATTGAAAATGTGTCTTTTTGTTTGTTAAAAATTCAAGTACATATTTGTTAAATTAGCTATTTTTTGGTAGAAAATAAAACTTGTATGAAAATTCGTTTTTTGTATTGAAAATTCAAATATTTGGTTAAAAATTAATTTTTTTATTTAAAATTTTGGATTGAAAAATTGAAGTATTTACCAAGAAATTTTTTTGGTTCAAACTGTAACTATTCTATTTTTTTTATTATTTTAAGATTAATCTTTTTACTTTTTCTTATAGAATATTTAACTATTTCTTGAAAATTCGTCGTTTTATAAATATTTTATAAATATTAGGAAAGCTTTTAAACTTCTAAAATATTTTTAATCACTTTAACACTTCTAAATTCTTCAACACCCAAATTTTTCTTACAATTTTTAAGTCCTAAAATTTTTTTCAATTGCCGAAGATATTATGGATTCTTTCTCAGCATTTTTAGAAATCTTTTAAAATTGTCTCTGACAATTTATTTTTAAAAACAAGAAATCATTTTAAATTTTTGGTATGAATATGATTTTAGTGGATGTTTTCAGTTCGTTATTTGTTGAGATGCCTACAAATGTTGAGCGAAATATAGATTTATTAAGATTTCGAAAGAAAAAGCTTTTTAAGAATTTTAAAAGATTTGAAGATGATAAAAAAGTTTTCTTAAGTTTCCTAACAAAATTTAACATTTTTCTTATTTTTAAAGTTTATTTGAAGAGAATACTTAAAAAGATTCCAAGATTTTTAAAGAAAATTATCAAAATTATCATAAATTAGTTTTGAGAGAATATTCTACAACTTGTTCGAAAAATTACAAAAAATAGCCAAAAAAGATTTTGGAAAGTTTTAATACTGAGAAGATTTTTAAAACATAAAAGAAAATTTAAATTTCTGAAGATTTTTAAATAAAGTTTTGGATTCTATTTCAGAATTTGGACAGGTTTTAAGAAATTAAAAATTTTTTACCTAACATTTCGGGGAAAGTTTTAATTTATTTTTTATTTAAAAAACAAAATTTTTTAATCAAAAATTTTAAAATATTTTGAAACTTTTTAAAACATTAAAAAACTGCGTTGACTCAAGAATCCGGTAAACAAAAGTATCAACACTCAGAAATTTCGGAAAAGTAGACGGTGGTTGTTTAATCTTTTTCTTTAAAATTTTATATACAATATTTCCTAAATTCATATAATTTGATCGAATATTTAATTTGATGTAATATTTAATATTTTACAGACTATGGAAAAATTCTTAAATTAGAAAAGTCCGGAACGATAAAATTCCTGAATTCGCCCAATTTGTTGAAATGATATTGGTAGGGTGGAGGGGAATCTTCGATTCTTGCAGAATTTTAGCACCTCTAGTTCGCAGAACCGGCGGAGAGTTTCCGAGAAATGTGTTTCCTCGCAAAACAAATGCAATATAAATAGATGAGTAGCTCTTTAAAACTGCTTTCTTGGACACTTCTTATATATCTGTATGTATTTAATCTCTCCCTTTTACGGGTTTGAGGGCCTCCGCTCCCTGTACATATATTTACAATTCCATCCTTAGTCTAACTTAACTACTACTTATATTCTAATCTTTCGCATTACGCAGGATAAACAATAGTAACAGTAGTGATATTAATTCCTAAAATGAGCGAGCTTCCAGGGCTTCCGTTTCCTCTTACCATAAAAAAATGCATTTTCCACGATATTGAAAACAATTTTCGTTTTTTATTGTCCCTTTTCAGGATCAACCGTTTGGCTCTGCCCAACTCCCTTGCTTTCCCTTACTTCTTCCAATTTCTTCATCCACATCACTCCCTATCCACTGCCATCCAAGATCCATCTTACACACTCATCCACACTCAACTATCCCTCTTCCTCTCCTATACATCTAATACATGTGCCCATGACTCCATTTCCTATCCACATACTCTGCATAAATTCTCCTCTTCGCCCATCCAATATCTGCATGCTCTCACTCCTTCTCCCATTCTGAACCGTACAACCCTACTCCATTTTTCTTCCTTTTTTATTTTTTGCAGATATTCTGGTTCCGTCAACCCTTTGACCATCATATACCATCAATTGTACCTCGAATCTATAATCTTTGTCCATTTCTCTTCTCCTTGTTTCACCAATAGCTCTAACTCTATGTCCTGCCACTCCATAACCCCTTCTCGAATATTACACACCCTTCTCATTTTTCTCCTTTCTTCCTCCCATTTTGAATTTCCCACATTACCTCTCGCTTCATTGTTCCGAATTTCGCCGAAACATGCTTGTGCAATTCTACTTCCCTCTCCCCTTTTTAGCTTCTCTTCAAACCTCCAGGTCCAGGCTCTCTTAATTTGTCTAGTAACCATATTTTCTCTTCCTAACTCTTCTTTTAACAGAACTGCGCAATTTGAAATAGCCCAGCATGATGGGGTACTTGAAACAGGTTAGCCTTGAAATAGGTACGTCTTTAAAGAGGCAAGTGTTCACTGTAATTGGAATTTTTAAAAGTTTCAGCATGAAAAAGTTTTAATATTAAAATTCCTATGGTGACTAAAAGCTTTATAATTACACATTTTTCCATTTCTAATGGTGAAATTGAAGATAAATCTCGCGGTGAATTTATTTTTTGATATTCGAAAAAAATGTATCAATTTCAACGTTAAATTATAATTTTTTTTTTTTTTGAATGAGAATTTAAATGTTTAGATTTGAATCGATTTGAATCAAAAACGATTTAAATTCAAAAGTTTTAAATGTTAAATTATTCAATTTTGAGAGAATTTAATTGGAAAGAATACAATATCAATCATGTGTATTTTAAATGATTAAATTTTCAAAATTATAATTCTATAATATTCGTTTTGGAACGAATTTTCTCTATTTTCAATATCTTCGTAAAAAAATTGTTGTTCATCATTAGTGTGTTTGGATATCAATTTTATTTATCAAAAGCTTTTCAATTACCCTCGCTCTTGGGGCTTGAGCAAATTGAGCCTTCGTCTGTGCTCAGGTTTAGGTTATGTTCGACATTGAAGTTCGTCAAAAGTCAGACTGCGTGAAACAAACCGCTCCGCTTCACATTTTGGTCAATTTTTTCCCATAAACACAGAATTGAATAAAAAAATTGACTCAAAAAGAAATGTGATATTGATCGTTAAAAATAGCTATTCAATATGAATTGATTATGTGCAACAACATTGAAGTATAGGTTCGTAAACTTTTTTTCCCCAAACCACCCGACTGAGAATCATGATAATTCTCTTTTCATTATTCGTTAAGGTATATTTGTTGTTTTATTTTGTGCATTGACCCACGTCGCGGCTTATCAACTATATGTGGCGTCATAAAAAGATAAAATTATTACGAAGGACAACAATCTACCACTTATTTCAGTTACTGACCAAATAACTCCGTGGCTTTAAGTAGTAATTTGTAACCCGGTGTTTCGAAAGCTTTAGTAAAAAAAGGTGTTTATTTTGTTGAAAAGTATTCCATAAACCAGTATTTTCTTGTATGTTTCAGTTTATTTAATTTACTATCTATCAATTTCGGTAGTGATTATTTGCTTTACATAGTTCTAATTTTTAATTTTATAGTATATTTTGTAGGTATTCAGAAGATAAGAGTATTATTTTGTTTAATGTAAAAATTAATAGCGAATATTTCATTTGAGCTTCATTCATTTCAGAATCTAAAAATCTTCATTATTTCTTCATAAATTTATGAAGATTTATAATCATAGTACATAATTCAGTGTAACTTATTTTATATCGAATTTTTAATTACAGGAGAATTTACCCATCATATATTTCACTTTTACTGAAACTATAATCGGAAGATGGCCCCCATGAGTCATGTGAATACAGGCTACCCTGAGCTCGATGAAAAAATTTTAGAATGGTTCAAATGGAACAAGGTGTATAATTACTATTTTTCAGATAGGATAATTCCTCATTTTTAAGCTAAAAAAAAAACACTTATCTACAAAGTTGGCAATAATTAAACATATTTGTTTAATAGCTATTTTACTTTTTAAGGACACTAAAGCTGATGCAGAGATACAAACCCTAATAAGAAATGGAGAAACAAAAACTTTATCCGAGTTATTCCTGAAGCGACTCGAATTTGGAACTGCGGGAATTCGAGGTCGGATGGGTCCAGGTTTCAATCAAATGAATGATTTAGTAATCATTCAAACTAGCCAGGGTCTTGCGAAATATTTATTAGCGACTTTAAGCGATGTAGAAAATAAAGGAGTAATTTTGGGGTATGATGGAAGGTACAACAGTAAAAGGTAATTTTTAAAAACAATCTTCAACCTTTTCCTTAGGACCTTTTCAGCTTTCAACTGTTATACAGGCTTCTAAGCTTCACACTTGTATTGTTTATAACTTTAACTCAATGAGAAAATTCAACTTATATTTTTGGGTGAATATACTTTTGTTTATTGGAAAGGGTAATATATTTTTGGTTCAAAATTTATCTCATTTAGTTAAAAAAATTCTATAATTTGTTTGAAAATGTAATTATTTTGTTGTAAATGCAACTTCATTGATAAAAACTCTTCTTTTTTTATCAAAAATTCAACTATTTTATTAAAAATTAATTTTTTTTTAGTAGAAGGTTCATCTCATTAGTTGAAAATGTAAATATTTGTTAAAAATTAAAAATTGAACTATTTTGATAAAAATTAGTTTCATGATTGGTTGAGAATAACTTTTTAAAACTGAAAATTTAACTATTCCATGTTTGATTAAAAACGTACCTTTTTCAGTTAAAATTAAAAAAATTTTTGTTAAAATTGTATCTTCTGGAAATTCATCTTTCTTACTAGAAAGTTAATGTTCTTTGTTGAAAATTTATCCCTTTGCTGGAAAATTTAACAATTTTGTTGAAAATAATTTTTATTAAAATTTTTTTTCATCTGAAAATTGAATTACTCTATATTTGGTTTAAAAATTTATCCTGATTCTTCTTGATTTCAAATGATCTTTTTTGTTAAAAATTCATCTTCTCCCATTTGAAATACGAATTTAAACAAAATTTAGCTTCAACACTGTACTCTTTTTTTGAAAATTCACCTTTCATGGTATAAAAGTAATCTTTTTTGGTTGAAAATGAACTTTTTCAATGAAAATTCAACTATCTTCTTAAAAATTATCCTTTTTATCTGAAAAATTTAAATATTTCATTGAATTGTAATCTTTTTTGTTTGACAACTTGATAATTTGATTGAAAATACATTTTCACATGCTGTAAATTTAGCAATTTTATCTAATTATTTTTGGAAAATTTAACTATTTTGTTTGTAACCCTCCTTGGTTGCAAATTATTTTTTCTGTGTTGTAAAGTTTGTTAAAAATTCCACTTTCATAAAAAAAAATTCGTCTATTTAGCTTGAAAATTTTACTATTTACTGGAAAACTTATCTCTTTTACTTGAAACTTTATCTATTTCGTTGTTAATCTAAATTTTTAATTAAAAATGTTTTTTTTTTTTTTGAAAATTCATTTTGTTTTTGTGTTAAACATTACTCTTTGGCCAGAAAATCTTTTTTAAGTGATTCTTATTGAATTCAACATGTTATCCGACTTTAGCCAACAGCTTCGTTACTTTCGCCTACTTTTTAGCTACTTTTTTAGTCAAGTGATATAAAAAACTGATCGTACTAACAAATTTCATTTTTTTTAATGAAAGAAATTTATGCATGAAGAAACTTGTCGATCTAAAAAAGAGAAATCAACGAAAATAGAACAGTCAATGGATTTCTTAAAAAATATCAAAGTAAAAAGGCGTGTATTATAAATATTTTTAAATTACACATCCGTCACGTTTTCGAGCCCATAAAGTTAAGAAAATAACTATTTTCGTTGAAGATATTATTTAAAACATAGTTCAATATTTCAGACATCACACTTTTTCCCCTATTCTCCTCTTTTTATTTTAAATTCCTCTTTTTCCCATGCTTGCATGAAACTTTCCTTTTTTTTTGTTTTTCGCCTAAATGTAAACTGAATTAATAATTGATCTGCTTTGTTAAAAATTAATTTTTTTTTGTTAAAAATGTATCTGTTTGGTTAAAAATGTAACTACTTGGTATACCATTAACTTTTTGGAAAAATCATATTTTCGTTTTGAAAATTCAACTGTTTTGTAGAACGTTCGCCTTTTTAGCTTTAAAATTCAGCAATTTGGTAGAGAATTCAACTATTTTGTCGAAAATTTTAATTTTCGATGTCAAGATTTATCGTTAATTTTTCTGTTTACTGCTTCAATCAATATTATTAGAATAATGATTATTCTTAAGATTGTGAAAAAAATGCACTCTAGCTCCTCTTGATTTTTCATAACCTTAAGAATAATCAATATTCTAATAATATTGATTGAAGCAGCAGACAGAAAAATTAACATCAAAAATTATTTTATTGAAAGTTTGTTAAAAATTCATTATTTGGTGGAAGATTCATCAATATACTTGAAAATTCCTCTAGTTGCTCAAAAATTTAACTATATGGTTGAAAATGATCTTTTTTTTTTGAAAATGTAATTTTTTTGTAGCTTATTCGCCTATTTTAACATGAAAATTCAAAAATTTGCTACACATTTTTTTCTTTCTTGACTGAAAATTCTTGTTTGGTTGAAAGTTAATTTTGGATTAAATATTTCTCTTTTTAGGAAAAAAAAATCATCTTCCTTGCTTGAAAATGAACTATTTGAGTAGGAAATTTAGCTGTCTTCTAAATAACTTGTCTTTTTTATTTGACCGGGACATCCTAAAGAAATCCTTAGAATGTAACTTTTTTATGTCTTTAAAAGGTCCTCAGGACCTCTTCAAGAAGTCCGTGAAAAGACGTTCATAGCACAACTTTAGGGCTTGTGTGCCCATTGGATTGCTTCAAAATGCCTGTTTGTAGGTTGAAAACTCAACTATTTGTTTTAAATTTCTACTTTTTTGTTGAAAGTTCGTATTTTTACTTAAAATTTCAACTGTTTGGTTGTAAATGCAACCGTTTGTTTGAAAAATCAAAATTCATCTTTTTAGATTGAAAACTCAACTATTTTGGCGAAAATTCGAATCTATACTGGAAAGTTTTAATAGTTGGTCGTTAATGCACCTTTTCGGTTGAAAATTCAACAATTTGTTTAAAAATTAAATTTTTGTCTTGAAAATTCATCATTTCGGGCTTATAAGATGAAACTTTTTAGCTTTAAATCTGTTTTGATCCGAAATTCAACTATTTTGTAGAGAATTCAATATTTTTCAACTTTAAATCTATAAAGTGTACGTGTTTCATATTTAATTCAATATAGTACCTGCATTCATGTTATTTCCTACATTTGACGTACAATTTTTGTGATCAAAGTTATATACATGCAGAATAATAAAAAAAAATTAATTTTAAATAGGTTATTTTTCTGTTTAAAATATTTCGCACACTTCTTGGTTATTAAACCAAAACTAAAATTTTCATTGATTTTAAAAGGCTGCTTTATTCAACATTTATTTTATATTTTTGTGGACATTTTTTCTTCGGATTAATTTTCTTTGTTGGTTTTGATTCAAGATTGCTTCCAATAAAATGTTCTTCTTTGTAGATTTGCAGAGTTGACGACCGCAATCTTCATGAATCTGAAAATAAAAGTCTACATGTACTCGAAAGTTTGCCCAACGCCTTTCATTCCATATGGAGTTTTAAAATACAAATGCGCAGCCGGTGTTATGTTTACTGCGTCACATAATCCAAAAGAAGACAACGGCTACAAAGTCTACTGGGAAAATGGGGCCCAAATTATTCCCCCACACGACAAAGGAATCCAAAAGTGCATCCTGGAAAGTCTTGAGCCTCTAAATTCCTCTTGGAACACGACACGACTTTATCAGAGTTCTCTTTTCGTAGACCCCTTGGATGAAGTCGTGAAGTCTTATTTTGAGGATCTCAAAGACGGCGTTCTGTATCCGGAGACTAATAAGAACTCCATTTTAAAATTTACGTACACTGCCATGCACGGAGTAGGATTGACTTACATGACTACTGCCTTTGAAACTGCAAATTTTAAGGTATTTTGTAGCCATGTTTTAATTATAATTTATTAGAATCAAGTTTAGTCATTCTCGATACAATTTGTAAATAGTCTAATTATATTATACCATGTCAACATTTATTTCATTAATTCAATAATTTTTTATTTATTTATATGAATAAGTTATAAATAAACAATAAATAGTAAATTATAAATAACAAATACAGGTACAAAATTGATATTGCAAAATATTTCACAAAGATTGCGTAAAGATTTCGGTAAGATTTCATAGGTTTCGCTAAGATCTCTGATAGATTTAAAAGATTTTACAAAGAATTCAATGATTTGCGAAAGATTTGAACCAGATTTTTGATAAATGTCACAACAAACTTCAATGATTTCTCAAAGATTTCACAAGGATTTCAATAATTTCACAAATATTGCCAAATATTTCAAATATTTCGCAAAGGTTTCTAAAGATTTTACGAAAATTGCACAAATATTACAATAATCTCCTAAAGATTTCAAAATTTTACAAAGCACTTAAATATTTCGCAAAGATTTTGGATAGATTTAAAAGATTTTACAAAGACTTAATTTATTTCCGAAAGATTTCAATGATTTGGCAAAGAATTCGGATAGATTTTACATAGATTTCACAAATATTTTAATTATTTCTCAAAGATTTCAAAAAGGTTTGAACAATTTCATAAATATTGCAAGACATTTCAAAGATTTCACAATGTTTTCCAAATATTTCAATAATCTCCCAAAAAATTCAAACATTTTACAAAACACTCAAATATTTCACAAAGATTACGGATAGATTTAAAATATTTTACAAAGACTACAATGATTTCCGAAAAATTTCACAAAGATCAAAATAAATTTTTGCAAATATGTCGGATAGATTTTACATAGATTTCACAAATCTTTTAATGTTTTCTCAAAGATTTCAAAAAGATTTTAATAACTTCACAAATATTTCAATGATTTCTCAAATCTTTCAGAAATTTTACAAAGCATTCAAATATTTCACAAAGATTTCGGATAGATTTAAAAGATTTTACAAATACTTTAATTATTTCACAAAGCTTTCAGATAGATTTCAAATATTGAACAAAGATTTCTGATAGATTTAAAAGATTTCACAAAAACTTCAATGTTTTCCCAAAGATTTCAGAAATATTTCAGTAATTTCACAAATATTGCCAGACATTTCATAAATATTTTGCGAAGATTTCCAAACATTTCGGAAAGATTTTAAAGACTGTACAAAGATTTCAAAGATTTCGGATAAATTTAAAATACTTCACAAATACTTAAATTATTTCACCAATGTCACAAAGATTTTGGATAAATTTCACAAAGATTTCGGATAGATTTTACAAAGATTTCGGATAGAGTTAAAAGATTTCACAAATATTTCAATAATTTCCCAAAGAGTTCTGAAATTTTACAAAGCATTCAAATATTTTACAAAGATTTCGAATAGATTTAAAAGATTTCACAAACACTTCAATGATTTCCCAAAGATATCAGAAATATTTCAATAATTTCACAAATATTTCAATGATTTCTCAATGATTTCACAAAGATTTTAATAACTTGACAAATATTTCAATAATTTCCCAAATCTTTCAGAAATTTTACAAAGCATTCGAATATTTCACAAAGATTTCAGATAGATTTAAAAGATTTTACAAATACTTTAATTATTTCACGAAGCTTTCAGATAGATTTCAAATATTGAGCAAAAACTTCAATGTTTTCCCAAAGATTTCAGAGATATTTCAATAATGTCACAAATATTATCAGACATTTCATAAATACTTCACAAAGATTTCTAAAAATTTCGGAAAGACTTCAATGATTTCCCAACGATTTCGCAAAAATCAAAAATATTTCCCAAAGATTTCTAAATATTTCAGAAAGATTTCAATAATTTAACAAACATTGCCAGACATTTCATAAATATTTCGCAAAGATTTCCAGAAATGTCTGATAGATTTTTAAGATTGTACAAAGATTTCAATGTTTTCCCAAAAATTTCGGATAAATTTAAAATACTTCCCAAATACTTCAATTATTTCACCAATCTCACAAAGATTTTAGATAGATTTCACAAATATTTCGGATAGAGTTAAAAGATTTCATAAATATTTCAATGATTTCTCAAAGATTTGACAAAGATTTTAATAACTTCACAAATATTTCAATAATTTCTCAAATCTTTCAGAAATTTTACAAAACATTCCAATATTTCACGAAAATTTCGTATAGATTTAAAAGATGTTACAAATACTTTAATTATTATACTTTACTTATACTTATACCTTAAGTCATCAAAATGACCGAATTTTTTATTTTCTTAACTTAAAACTTGCATAATTTTTAATTGTAAATTAAAAAAATTAAAAACTTTTGAAATCTTCCAACTTTAAAGATTTTCAATTCAATTTCTACCATTTTGAAGAGTGTCATTTGAAATTTCTCAAATTTCGAATATTTATTGAGAATTGCAAAATAATATTTTTAATGTACTTTTGAACTTTTTTTTTAGGAATATGTAGTTCAATTTTCAATGTGTCCAATTGAAAGATTTTAATGATTTAAAGATGTTAAAGACTTTACAGAGATTTCAAAGATTTCGGATAAATTTAAAATACTTCACAAATACTTAAATTATTTCACCATAGTCACAAAGATTTTGAATAGATTTCACAAAGATTTCGTAAAGATTGAATATAGTTCGCAAATATTTCTAAAGATTTCACAAATATTTTAATAATTTCCCGAAGATTTCAGAAATTTGACAAAGCATTTAAATATTCCACAAAGATTTCGGATAGATTTAAAAGATTTCACAAAAACTTCAATGATTTCCCAAAGATTTCATAAATATTTCAATAATTTCATAAATATTGCCGGACATTTTATAAATATTTCGCAAATATTTCTAAAAATGTCGGAAAGATTTTAAAGATTTCAATAATTTCACAAACTTAAAACACAAATTTAAAATACTTCACAAATACTTCGATTATTTCACCAATGTCACTAAGATTTTGGATAGATTTCACAAGGATTTCGGATAGAGTTAAAAGGTTTCATAAATATTTTAATGATTTTCCAAAGATTTCGCAAAGATTTCAGATAGAATCAAAAGATTTCACAAAGGCATGCATTTTTTCTCCAAGATTTCACAAAGATTTAAATAATTTCACAAATATTACTAAATATTTCTAAAGTATTCATAAAGACTTCAATGATCATTTGATTTCAGATGGGTGGGGGGAATCAAAACCTTGCCCCCCCCCCCCCTGGTCGATTTACTTTTATAACAAAAATCTTGTGTTTAGCCTTTCATTGTCGTTGAGGAACAAAAGGATCCAGACCCCGAATTTCCTACAGTAAAATTTCCCAATCCAGAAGAAGGAAAAAGTGCTTTGAATCTGAGCATCGAGACTGCGAATAGAAACGCTTCTACAATTATTTTAGCGAACGATCCCGACGCAGATAGACTCGCGTGCGCTGTTAAAGGCAAAAAGTAAATAAAAAATACTCATAATTAAAAATCGAGGGGTTAACCACACTCGAATTTCGAGTTTACATCTGATCAAGATTATAATCATTTCAAAAGATTTAACAAAGATTTTACAAATATATAAAAAAAAACTCGCGAAGGCTTGGACACCAGATTTCATATAAGTTTAGATAAATTATATTCTTTTTCAGCAACGAGTGGAAAATTTTTTCTGGAAATGAACTCGGTGCCCTCTTAGGATGGTGGATGTTACATTCTTTTCGAGTCAGGTATCCTGGAAATAACATAGCTGATGCCTGCATGATGGCTTCAACAGTGTCGAGTAAAATTCTCCATTCAATGGCTAAAAAAGAAGGGTTTCAATTCGAAGTAAGTACAAAAATTACTTAATACTTATTTTTAATTCACTTTTAGTCTATTTTGATAGATCTTTTTTTATATGTATGGGTGGCTGCGTGTCTATATTAAAGTCACTATTGATAGGAACAATTTATTTTTTTCAAAAGCATTTTGAAATACGTGTTTTTTTTTATTCAAAATATTTGTGGGCGTTAGGGTAAGCAATTTTGAAAGTACTTAAGCGTTAAAATATACCTTTCATGTCTTTTTAAGCAATATTTTCAGAATCTGCATTTGCGAACCCATTTTCATAGAAATGAGTATTATAACGTTTTTGGTATCGCTGAATCCGAATTTGATAACAGAATGTCTAAATTTGAGTTATTTAATCCAATATGGTGTATTAAACTTTTAAAAATGGTCTCAATTGTATGAAAATGGGAATCGTAACGTTTTTGGAAGTAGTGTTCTAAAGGGTTAAAGGGCTCGGAGAAACTTTTACGTGCATGCGAATATGGTCGACTTTTATGTACTTTGAGAATCTAATGAGCGTTTATAAGCATTTTGTATTAGGATTTAAAATGTCGTATATTATTCGCATTAAACAGTGCCTTAATCAAGGTTGATGCAATATCCCAATTTCTAAATTCTTCTAGGTATAAAACCAACCATACACCCAGAACATTAATAATATTAGTGCAAAATAAATTTTGTTTCTGGATACATTTTTATCACTTTTTAGTTGAGTTTTCAACTCAAAAAGATCAATTTTGAACTTGCGAAATTCATTCTTAACTAAAATGATGACTCTCCAACCAAAAATATGAATTTTTAACCAAATAGTCGAATATTAAACGCCAAAGATTAATTTTCTACCAAAAAGGACTCATTTTCAACAAAGTACATGAATTTTCATCTAAAAGAGGTGAATTTTCAGCCAAAATTAGAATAGTTTAAATGTTAGAAAAATAAATGCTTAACCAGCAAAAAAATGAATTTTTAACAAAATCGTTTTTTTTTTATCAAACAAATGATTTGTTAACCAAATATAGAAGAATTAAATTTTTAGTTAAAATTATAAATTTTCAACAAAAAAAATGAATTCTTAACAAAACAATTCAATTTGAACCCCAAAAGATGAATATTCTACCAAAAAAGGTACGGTTTAAATAAAATATATAAATTTTCAACTAAGAACGATAAATTTACAAACCAAAAACTAGAATAGTTCAATTTGCATTTAGAAAAGTACATTTTCAAGTCAAAATTAAAGTTATATCTTCAGTTAAAAAATTCACTTTCAACTAAAAAGAAACATATTTTTAACTAAATATTTTTTTCAACAAAAGAAAATAATTTTTAACTAAAACTATAATAGTCTACAAAACAGAACGTATTTTAAAGAAAAAGATTATATTTGTATCAAAAAAGGTACATTTTCCTATAAAAATGGAATATTTATAGTGAATTTTCGACTAAAATTAGAAATCTTTAACCAAATACATGAATTTTCAAATAAAAATATAAAGTTTCTACCAAGAATTAAGTACTTAAATTTTCAGTCAAATAAATTTCCAACCAAAAAAGAAACGAATTTTGAACCAAATAGTTCAATTTTTCCACCACAGAAATAAATTTGTAACAAAAAATATTAAGTCTTCTACCAAAAAAAGACAAATTTGCAACAAATAGTTGAATTTTACTTAAAATAGATCAATTTTCAACTAAAAATTGAATTATTACATTTTCAGTAAAAAAAACTTAATTTTCAATAAAATCAAACTAAATTTTCAATAAAAAAGTCTACTTTCAACCAAGAAGATTAAATTTCTATCAACAAAGATAAATTTTTTAACAAAAATAGAAGTAACATTTTCAGTTAAATTAATTCTAAATAAGAAAAAAACTAATTTTCAACCAAAAAGACCAATTTTCAACCAATAAGATGAATTTTCTACAAAAATAGATCAATTTTGAACCAAACATGTACGAGTTCAATTTTCAGTTAAAACGATTTTCAATTAGAAAACATAAGTTTCAGCAAAATAATTAAATTTCAAACAAAAAAGAGGGGTTTCAAATAAAATGACGAATCTTCAACTAAATAATTAAATTTTTAACAAAGTAGTTCCACTTCTAGCTATGTAGTTGAATTTTCACCAAAAAAGGATGAATTCTTAACAAAAAACTTGATATTTGATATTTCAACTGAAAAGGATTTTAATTTTATATAAGAAATAGTTAAATTCAACCAAAAAGGATGAATTTTCAATCAAATAGTTGCGATTTCTAACCATAATAATAAAATTAACTTCAACTTTAGTTTTTCTAATTTCCCTAACTCTATCAGGTTTTCGTGGATATTCCCCGATTTTCTGTAATTTAAAAAAGTATATGTTTATTTCACTCTAGAACGTTTTTATAAAAAAACGTGTAGTAATTAGAATATATATTTGTTTAAACAGTAAACACTTTAAAATCTCTTAAATGCTCTATAAATTCTCTGTTCAAGTCTAAATTCTGAGCATATTCTCGAGAGAATTTGCTTAACATAAGTTTTTAGGAATTTAAGAACTCTATTTGAAAGTCGCTTAATTCAAATATAGAATACAAATTTCTAAATTCAAAATAGCTAATTCAATACGTGAATTAAGAATTTAACCCTATGTATTTTAAACATTAAACAGTGAAATTAATTCAATTTTAAAAATGTATGTATAAGTAAAAATTCGTAAATTTTCTCAAGAGTCAAGAGTTTTCAAATTTAAATCTTTCAAATTAAAAAAAATTCAAATGTAAATCATCGAAATTACCACATTTTTAAGTTTAAAACTTGCATACCTTATAATTGATATTTTGGAAAATTTTAAACTTCAGTTTTAAAGATTTATATTTCAAAATTCTACAGTCTACAATTTTGAAGAGTTAAAATAGAAAATTCTGGAATTTTCAAGATATAAAATTGAAAATAATTCAAGTTTTAAGATTTTCGAATGAAGATTCATTAATCCGCAATTCTTGTAGTTTAAAATGATGTAATTTTTAACGTTTTCTTTGATATTATGTAGCTCGATTTTAATGTCTTAAAATGGAAAATTTTCAAGTTTTGTTTATTTTTTATTAAAGGCTCTTCAATATTTAATTTATATAATATAAAACGGTGCAATTTTGAATGTTTTTTTTATAAAGATTTGAATTTTGATTAACATAAAAAAGTTCAATTATGAAGATTTAAAATTGAAGTTTATTCAGTTTTAAAGATGAATAAATACAAATTCTTGAATTTTGTCAAGTGTCAATAGTTTTTAAATCTAAATATTCAAAATTGAAGAAATTACAAGTATAAGTCATCAAAATGGCCGAATTTTTTATTTTCTTAACTTAAAACTTGCATAATTTTTATTTGTAAATTAAAAAAATTAAAAACTTTTGAAATCTTCCAACTTTAAAGATTTGCAATCCAATTTCTACCATTTTGAAGAGTGTCATTTGAAAATTCTCAAATTTCGAATATTTATGGAGAATTGCAAAATAATATTTTTAAAGTACTTTTGAACTTTTTTTTAGGAATATGTAGTTCAATTTTGAACGTATACAATTGAAAATTCTTCAATTTTTAAGATCAACAATAATTAAAGATACATTAATCTGGAATGTTTTTTTAGTTTAAAATAATGTAATGCCCTTTAAATATGTGTTAGGTTACAATTTAAATATTTACCCGATGAGTGTCTAATTTACCTGCAGCGTGCAATGACACCTAATAAAAATACATAAAACTTGAACACGTTTTATATTAGTTTAAAGGTAAATCTTTTAATATTTAAAGTTGATACTTTAGACAAATGTGATACTTATGTTTCTTTTTTAGTTATAGAAGATATATATTTGTTGGTTAAAAGTACAACAAATCCCCAAAAACTGATTAAATTTTCATCACACGTCCTAAAAAAGTGGGAAACTTTGTAATTTAAAATTCTCTTATGTTTGAGTGCGACAATAGTTCGAATTTTCATTTTATAAACCTTGCTTTCTAAAATTCTTCTCAGACTCAGCTTATTACCTTATTTAACACTCTTATGCATTTCTTCAATGTTATCATAAAGAAGAAATTTGCCAAATATTAAAACAATGAAATGAATATTCGCAAAGATATTGTACGGGGAAGTAAAGATTATCCTTATATGGAGAAATACTCGTATATTCATGTTTGTTTAATTTTTAGGAAACTCTGACAGGATTTAAGTGGATGGCAAACAAAGGTATCGAATTGATGAGAGAAGGAAAACACGTTCTCTTTGCCTACGAAGAAGCCATTGGTTTCATGTGTGGTTCGAAAGTCCTCGACAAGGATGGCATCAGTGCAGGAAGTCGACTTGCTGAAATGGCTGCTTATCTAGAAACCTTGGGCCTTTCTCTCGAGGATAAATTAAAAGAAATATACGCAGAGTATGGACACCATATCAGCGAAAATTCTTATTGGATTTGCCACGAGCAGGAGACTATCAAAAATATTTTCGAGCGACTCAGGAACTACAATGGAAATTCGAAAGAGGTGAGTTAGATTTATAATATAATTTTCTGTCGAATAAATTCTTTTTTTCAATTATCTGATTCTTGGAAAATTCAATAAAATGTTCTGTCTACAACGCTGATATATAAAAATATGTGAAAGAATCCTAATTTTGAAAAGAACCTTATTTCGTTTAGTATCCATCCAGTATTCTTGGAGGAAAATATCCAATAATTGGTGTAAGAGATCTAACGACTGGTTATGATAACACAAAGCCTGGCAATAAGGCAGTTTTGCCCACCTCAAAATCCTGTCAGATGATTACATTCACTTTTAAAAATGGCCTCGTTACAACAATCAGAACGAGCGGTACGGAACCTAAAATTAAATACTACAGTGAACTCTGCGGCTCTCCAGACCAAAAGTAAGCAATATTTAGATAATACAGAAATTAAACAAGAACTATTAATTTTATTTATATCCTTTTCCATAAATTCGATTCTTTTGTCTTTTTTTCGATGAAAAAATACTATTTTTATATAAATTCTAAAACATTTATTTCATATTTTAATATTATTGCTTTTTCAGAGATTTAAGTGTCTTGAAAAATACTTTGAAAGAGATGGTCAGTGCTATAGAATCGGAATTTCTTCAACCGGAAGTTAATTGCCTTATACCTCGTAGTGGATAAGAATAGCTTGAGGCAACAAATCCTCTGTTATAGAAGTTTTTATTCAAGAATTTCGCTTACATTCTATTTCTTAAAAGAGATTCTTTGTTATCGTTATCTCTTTTCAATTGAGAATCTAATTCATTGAAAATGTTTGTTGAATCAAGTTATCTACTACCAAATTCGCTCTATCATTCCGTTTTTTACACGAATTGATTATTTTTCTATAAATTGTTGTATATTCGTAAGTCCAGGTAGGATTCTATAAAATTTGTAAAGAAATAAAAAAGCTAAATATTAGTGTGCAACTTGTATTTCATTATATGTTTTGTTATTCAAATTAACAGTCTTAAGTTTAAATAACATGTAGATAAAAATATTAAGTTTTCACTTTTAAGCATAGAAATTAACAGGAGATAAAGTAATTTTATTGTAGTAATAGTTTATTGCATTGTTTCTAAAACTAAACAAAAAACTGTAAGTTATGTCGATTTATTTTTACTTAAAGTATTATTTTGTTTATAGGAAACTACTAACGGGATTTTAATGGATTGAAAACAAAACTGACTCGATGAAGAATATAAGAAGATTTGAAACGTGAATTACAAAACGCAATAGCAAGTAATAATATATGAATTTTCAGAATTGAATCTTGAAAAAAATTATTTGATATATGAAAAATAAACTTTTTTTTTTAAACGTAACATTTAAAAGGCAAAAACGTTAAATTTTAAAAAGTTGATACCATTTTTTTAAACTAATTATATATTTAACTTTTCTTTGGGATTGTTTTTTTCTTAAATTCACCGGGAGAGTTGAAAAAGGTTAAATAATAAGAAAATAGAGGCGATTTTTCTGGAAATTCAACAAGTCGTTTTTCTCAAGGAGGACACTTTTTCGTATTTTTTTAGATATAAATGTATACTAGGGCGATTTTCTTGAGATGTACAAAGAATATTTTTAAATTTATTCAATTGCTTTTTTTCTAAGTTATACATTTCGATATTGAAATTTCTTCAGTTTTAAGCATAAAAAAGGTCATTGTTTTGTAATTAGACAAAAATTTCATACTATTTAAAGCTTTTCCTAATTGTAATTTTTTTCATTATTAACGTTTTTAGCGTTTAAACGCGGTTTTCATAAGAACAGAATAATTAAAATGAAATACGCTGCTAACTTAATTTTGATTGTCCATCAGATATTCAGGTTTCACAAAACTTCAAATTATTTCAGAAGATATTTTTGGGTTTTTGAAAATTGATAGTCAACAAGAGATTTTGAACAATTTTATAAAAGTTTTGATTTGTGTTTAAAAATATTTCATGAGATATTACAAAAATTCTTAAAGTTTCAAGCGGTGTCAAAAGATATCAAGGGATTTCAAGAGATTTCTAGAGACACAAAAGTATTTTAAAAGATTTTAAAGATTTTCAAAGTATTTCAAAATATGATAAGGGATTTTCAAAGAATTTCAGAGGATTTCCAGGGTATGCAGAATAGTTTAAAAGATTTCAATGGAATTTAAAATGTATGGAAAACTAAACAAATCTATGGAATTCTGCGGGTTTTCACAATCTTCCAATTAAAGTAGTTAAAAGTACTTGAAATTAGTTTAAGAAATTTTATGGATTTTCAGAGAAATCTATAATATTTCATGAAATTTTTCAAGAGTTCATGGAAATAAAAATTTGTAAGTTTAGAAGGCTTTAAAAGAGTTCAAGTGTGGTCAACACCTTATTTAATATTAAGATATTTTAATATAAATAAATATTTATTACTATCGTTTTCATACACCTTGAAAAATTAAAGATCTTATTATGGTCCTATATTTTTACAGGGATTTTTACGGTTTATTCTTGGATTACAAAAATTGTACACGGTAATTGATAGAAGTTAAAAAATTAGAAATCAAGTTGAAAGTTTTTTCATTTAAAGGAATCAAATAAAAACTGAACTGCTAATTAAATCACTCAAAGTGAAATTTTTAATATTAAACTTTCGAAATTGATTCCCAAAGAAATTTTAATACAAATGCTCAATAATTTATACACATAAAATGTAAGATTTAGAATATTATGAACAATTTTTAAAAGACGTTAAACTACAAAATTTGAAATTTGAAACATTTATAAATCGAACAATTGAAAGATTTTTGGTCAAAAAATATTAATCCACGTTATCATTTTCAGTGCTGCAAATTAAAGAATGATGCAAATAATTTTCTTAATGCTGAAAAAAATATAATTTCAAAGTCATTTTAAGCTAGAAACATTAAAAATAAACGAATTTAAATTTCGTTTAAGACTATACATTCTTTTTCAATTAGAAGTTAAACTTTTTTAATTCGTTTGAAATCAATAATTTTTCATTAATTTAATTTAAAACTCACAAAATGGCAATTGTTCAGGAGAGTGAAAAAACATCGTGCAAAATCGAAATCGTAATTTAACAAACAAAAATCTACTTCCAAGCTGATGTATTGCTTCATCGATACCAATAAAGTACAGTTGAAAAGAAGCTTCCTGTTATGAGAAAATATTGTTCAAAGATGATCATGTCGCGTTGACACTTTTTCTACAGTGTCCAAGGCAAATTTAAACAGTGATATGAAATTAAATACTCCATTAAAAAATCATAAGCTAAATAAAAGGGTGTACGAAAATTTGATAAAAAAATCAATTCCGAAAAAATTAAGTTTTTATTTTGAGTTCAAAATTTCATAGTAGTTTGGTCACATAAAATTTTTATTTTTAATGTATATTCAAATTTAGCTTCCAGGAATTGCTACCAAAAAAACACGATATTGAAAAAATTTGTTTAACACGAAGTGTATTTAAATTTTTGAGATTTTTCTAGCAAAAACTTAATCTTTGCAAAATTGTCAGTTAACTCCTTTGGTCTTATGATTTTTATGTATAAATCAAAATAAAAAATGCAACAAAATGAAACATTTGGAAGTCTAACGTTCAAAGTTTAAATTTATTTTTCTTAAATTTTATCGATTTAATGCTTTCTATATGAAAAAATGTACTTTCAAACTATTTAGTTTTGCATATTTAAAACCTTTTAAACAATTTGTGCAAATGATTTGAAATGGAATGACAACGTTTAATTATGAATCTATTACTTTGAAATTATGTTAAACTTAACAATAGTTTATAAATTTTCAATCGGATGTTTACATTTGTTCAACTTTTGTGGATTTCGAATTAGAGTTCATCAATTTAAAAATA
>NC_046664.1:64045578-64046696 GCF_010883055.1 Belonocnema kinseyi
TCAATTGAAGACGTTTTCATAAAAAAAATTGATTTTCAACTGCTTTTAATTGTTTTGTAATTGTTGAAGTCCTTATTCTTCTCTTTTTTTAAATAACTCTCTTTCTCCTACTTCAGGAAACTTTCCTTGTTCGCATTTTTTCGCTTAAATGCGAACCTGAATTAATAGAACTAAATGAGAAAATCCAAATATTTGTGGTTAAAACTTAATTATTTTTGTTTGAAAAGTTTTCTTAAAAGTATCATATTTTTTATTAAAAATTCAGACATTATTTTACATTCTTTTTAGATATAAAATTAATCTTTTTTATGGAAAATCATATTTCTTGGTTGAAAATAAACCTGTGTGTTGAAGATTCCACTTTATTCTAAATAAATTTTCATTTTGGCTTGAAAATTCGTGCATTTGATTGAAAATTGAACTATTCGGTTAAGAATTCAACTTTTTTGTTGAAAATTAATCTCTTTTGCTTTAAAGTACAATTATTTAGTTCTAAACGCAACAGTTGGGTAGAAAATACATTCTATTTTTATAGCTTGAAAACTCAACTTTTTTGTTAAAAATTCATCCCTGCTGCCTAAAAGTGCAACTATTTGTTTCTAGATGCAGATGTTCGTATGTAAATTAACTCTTTTGTTAAAAATTTATATTTTTGGGGTTAAAAGTCAAATTTTTTCGAAAACATTCGACTTTTAGCTTAGAAATTCTTCTCTTTTACTGCAAATTTATCTATTGGTAGAAAATTATCTTTTTTGGCTGAAAATTACTTGTTTTAAAATGAAAATTGAGCTCTTTTCTGGTAAAAATATCATCTTTTGGCTAAAAATACAAGTGTTTCGTTGGCAAGTAATGATCTGTTTTGGTTGAGGATTCAACTATTTTGTTGACAATTTTTTTGGTTGAAAAACCATAATTTTACTTTACAATTATATCTCTGCTTGAAAATTGAACTATTATTTTGAAAAGTAAAATTTTTAACTGAAAATTTAACTATTCCATTTTTGATTGAAAATGTATCCTTTTTAATTTAATAGAAGCTTTAACTATTTTGTTGCAAATTAGTCTTTCTCGATAAAAAATTAATCTTCATGGTTGAAATTTCATCCATTTTTTTTTTT
>NC_046664.1:64046706-64051865 GCF_010883055.1 Belonocnema kinseyi
TTTTTTTTGTACAAATGTAATCTTTTTTCGTTAAAAATACACCTGATTTTTTTAAAAATTAATCATTTGTTTGGATTGAGGATTCAATTATTTTGTTGGAAGTTGAACTAATTTTTGAAAAGTAATTATTTTATAAAGATTTATCATCATGGTTGAAAATTAATCTCTTTGTTTGCAAATTGAACTATTTTGTGGTAAATTAATCTTTTTATGAAAATTTATAGTTTTAACTGAAAATATAATCCATTTTTTGTTGAAAACTTATCTTCTTTAGTAGAAAATGCAAATATTAGGTTGAGAATTCATGTATTTTGGCAAAAAAATCATGTTTTTTAGTAGAAAATTAATCTTTTTGGTTAAAAATGCATGTATTTTGTTGAAATTGCAATATTCTTGCTTGAAAGAATAGACATTTAAAGCATTTCATCTTTAATTAAATACTGTAGCTATATTAATTTTGATTAAAAGAATTTATTCTCCTATTATTCCCCTATTTTTATGAAAAATAGCCCTGTTTTTTCAGTTCTTAGAGCATTTTATTACAATTATTTAGTACAATTTATTCTAGCAATTGTGAATTTGGGGGATAAGTATTTCTATTCACATTACATGCCTTCTTTTGTTTGAAAAGTTGTCACTTTTTGTCACTTTTTAGCTTATATTAGTCACTTTTTCCACTTTTTTGAAGTACATTAGTCTGCCGAAGCCTTGCCAAACCCGGAATTCGCCGGGAATTTTAAAACGAAAATTCGCTAGACCATCTGATTTCGGTATGTAAATTATAAAGCCTATTCAATAGGCTTTCGTGATTTGCATCCTAATGGTTTAAACATCTCAGTTTCTCTCTAAACGATTCAAAGAGTGAATGAATAGTGAGGCCCAACAAACATGTTTCACTTTATTCACGGTCAACTGGTGTCTACTATTCTTCATGAGTAAGCATAAATGATCGCGACGAACGAGACATATCGGAAAAAAGCAGAAGTATTGCGACTTTAATGCAGTGCTAATGTTGCATTACAATGTCGTGTGCAAGATTAGTTATCGCTCAGCGATCAAGATTAAACGACAAACTTCCAGGATTATAGTTATTTAAGTGACAAAATTAACACTGTACTATTTACACATTCCTATCACTGTTTATTTGTCGTGCAAAAAAACTAAACAATAATAGATCCTAAGGCAGTGGAAAAAGTAAAAAATCAAAGCAAATATTTAAAATAATTTTTTTTTTTTTGTTAAGAACTAACAATTGCAAATTACAAATTGGAAAACTAGACCAAAGTTTGTTGTGATTTTATTTGTTAATGTTTCGCCTAATTATATTTGTTAATATTCTGTTGAATTCGCATGTTCAAAATAATCCCGTTGTTCTTATTTTAAGGACTTTTTAAAAATGCCGAAGAACAAAGCTTCGTTTAATATAATGAGAGATACATTTTTTATTTTCTTGACCCTCATTCCTTCTCTTTTGCTTGGCGTTTTTGCTTTTCCTGTTATGCAGTCTTTATATTGCCTGTCACCATTCTTTGAGGAGGATATGTCGGAAATTACGTAAGTGACTGTGATTTTCGCTTTTTTTTTTTGGTTACGACCGAACTACGTAATTGAAAATTTCTAGTAAACAAGTATAATTAATTCCCTGGTGCATCCTGTTTTCCATAAATTTTTTGAATTTATTGTAATTGTACATTTTTTTAAAGCGATTAAAGATATTTGTTTACTAGTAACATAATTTGCATATATAGAGAAGCTAATTTTTTCAATAGTGTGATAAAAAAAAAATTATTTCTAGTCGATTGCTAAGTAAAAGAAAATATGTACTCGATTAGTAGGATTTGTTTACCACAAATAATTTCAATATGATTAATATTCTTTAAAAATATTAAATAATTCTTATTGAGGAATATGTTTTGAAAATTGTGCAATGAAAACAACAATTCGCATTTGTTTGTAAAGTTCAATCACATTTCATACTTATGAAACAACGGTGAACGCTTGACCTAAATAAAACTTTCCGACTCTTTTCAACAAAATATTTAAATAATACAAGTCCCTCTAATAAATAATTTAGAGCGTTTTAAATATTATTAAAAATATTGTTGTTTATTTAGAAGATATCTATATATGCTCCTTTTTAAAATAATATAATCTTTTAATAAAATTGTATTTTTTTCAGAAGTCATCCCGTATTCTTCGAGGAAAATGTCCTGTAGTTAAGAGATCCAACTTTTGGATTTAATAAAATCATTCCTGGGAGTAATTCACTTTTTCTTTCGAAATGCATACAAATGATTATCTTAAATTTAAAAATTACGATTCTCCAGAGTCCGGAACAAGCGTAAGCAAAATCTTGCTATTTAGTATTTAATTATAAAAACTTGGAATTAATTACTCCTTTTATTATTTTATGTTATTGATAAGCAAAAAGTATTGTTGCTATACACTTAATCTCTTTTTATTTTATCTCTTTTCAGGAACATCTTGCAAACTACTTTCAAAATGATACTATAAAATCAGATATCTTCAACTTGCAAGTGAACTATTTTTTACGTCAGTGAATAACAATTTTAAACTTAAAGAGAATGTATGCCAAAATGTCATTTCATTTACTGAAAGATAATCTTTGTTGTCATTAGTTTCCTACAGCTGTGAATGTAATTGATTGCATTTTTTTGCTCAATGTAGATATTTACTAAAAACAGATTGTTATTGATTTTTTTACACAAATTTATGTTTATATAGAAATCGTTGCATACTTGTAAGCAGCACTATGACAAAATGTTGAAATAAAAAAAAATGTAATGTTAATTCGAAATTATGGTACATTATACACTACCGGCGGAAATTGTCTACACGCCGACTTTTTGAGATGTTGCTTAGGTTCATTTTTTAAATCTTGATATGAATTTTTTTCTTTATAATACCACGAAAGGTAATAACATTTTGAGTTTAATAAGCCAAACTTTAAGAAAAAAATGTCAACTTCCTCAAAAGATACTGGAAAAGAATATCGAAATTCGATGTTTTCCAAAAATTAGAATAACTCTAGAAATAATTAAGATTTCGGGAGTATTTAAGCTCATTTAAAGCATTCTCCATAGTATATTCCAAAAATGCTCTATAGTATTTTTTTAAATTATTAGAACATTTTATAGCACTTTTTTTCTACAGTTTGCCCAAGAATCAAACTTGGAGCGCGAAAGTCAAAATATTTCGAAAATATGTGTAAAAACTTACAAAATAAAAAAATGAATCATTTTAATAAATTTTAGTAATATTTATAAAAATATTATTGTTCGCAATTTTTTTTAGATAATCTGTCAAGCACTTTTGGAAAATGTTAATTATTTCCACCGGTAGTATATAATTTTTCATCTACATTATTCTTATATTGCCTCCTATATGTTATCAAATTAAAGTTAAAATTTGAGATATAAATTATTGTCTGGAAATATGTTTTTTATTAATTCTTGAAACTGAGTATAGGACTCGATCATACTTAAAGTTTCAAATTTATTCCAGCATATTTATTTTCATTTGAATGTAGATATTTATTTAGGATTTTTTAATTTCATTTAGTAAATGTGTTCTTCCACATTGTACTAAATTGAATATTTTAAAGACAAAGCTTTTTAAATTTTAGAATTTTTTATTATTATATAAAAAATGTAACATTAAAATTTATTAGATACATTTTTCTAATATCAAAAAATAAATTTACAGTCATTTTCTTCGTTGAAAATACAAAATTTTTCAAAAATTTTCAAAATCTTTCAAATTAAATTATTTTAAGAAAATGTTTAAAATAAAATGTAATTTCAAATGGGGAATATGAAAGACGAAAAAAGGTTTGCTGCGAAACGTTGAAAATTAAACGGATCTGAACTTAATTTAAATTTAAAGACATTTTTAGTCAACAAGAATTGTAATGTTAAAACTTTGTCTACACTCAAACCTCTTAAAATGTTAATTACTTTAAATAAATTTAAATCGTTTGAAAAATGAAGATTTAGAAATGGAAAATGTAAAAATTAATTTCAACAAGTTTAATTTTTAACACCACATTTAGAATTATTATTTATTTTTGAAATTCTGCATGCAAAAATATTTTTTGTTATTTAAATAATTCATTTTTTTGAAAATTTAAAATTTTCGTACTTCTGATGATCTGCATTTTAATCTTCAAAATGAATCAGTTTCGAAAATGGGAAACACCAGAAAGTTTCAGAATTCCAGAATCAGTACCATAAATATTGTTTTAAATCAAAGAAACCGTTTTCCTAAATAAGCTTTTTTCATTTAACAAAAAATAACTTAAAAATAAAGAAAATGATGTTAAATGAAAGAATAATTGTTATTGAAACAAAAAAACTTTTCCTTCATTCCACGAAATTTTCTTTAAATAAAACAATCCTTTTCCTCAGTGTATTTTAAAAACATCTTTTTACGATATAAAATCCCAAATTAACTCATTAATTTACTTTTAATTCTTGGTGGGATGAAATCTTGTACTTTTAAATATAATAGATCTATACACAGACTTTTGATAGTCGCTTAAAATTAAAATTACAGTTTTATAAAAGTCGATGTAGACATTTTAATATTTATTTTATTTTATGATTATCAATTTTATTTTATAGTCTCCTATGAACAATTGTCACCATAATGAACGCTAAGTACCCGTTGGGCACAAAACTATGAAAATCTCGAGAACGTCCTTTTGACGTTTTTGGGGCGTCCTATGTCAACCCAATCAACGTCTCCAAGACGTCCAGTATCCTGAAGATGACCTAAAGACGTCTAAAAGTCTTGGAAGTTCTCAAGATATCTTTCGTACTTACATTGAAGTTTTAAGAACATCCCTAGCATGTCCAAAAGACATGTTACAAAAGACGTCCCTAGGACATCCTTAATTTTTTAACCCAATGGGTAAAATTTAATCAAACGAGATTATACAATTTTTTTTCAAATCTTTTATCAAATAACTTAACCATATGTTTTTAACAACAATTTTGAAGATGGAAGTTATTAACTAAGTTTTAGATATTTTCACCAGAGAGAAATAGAGTCACAATGCATTAGAAATATCAGTTGATAGAAACATGGCGCCCCCTACTCGCCCGTATACCCGTGATGGTCATTTGATTGATATATAT
>NC_046664.1:64051965-64053138 GCF_010883055.1 Belonocnema kinseyi
AAAATACATGCATTTTCAACCAAATAATTAAAACTTTAATTAAAAAATATACATTTATAAACAAAAGTTAAATTTACAATAAAAAAATTAACTAGAAAAAAACGATTTATCAACAAAACAGTTCAATTTTTAAAAAATAGAATGAATTTTTAACTGAAATTACGAATCTTTAACTGAAAAATTACTGCATTTTTGAGGCGAAAATACAAATTTTCAAACCCGAAAATGTGAATTTTCAACATAAAAGTTAATTTGAAACCGAAACAGATTAGTTTGTAACCATAAGGATGAAGTTTTAGTCAAATATTTCCAGTTTTAAACAAGAAAGATGAAATTTCTACAAAAAAAAAATGAATTTTTATGTCAAAAAACGAATTTTCAAGAAAACAATTAAATTTTCAACCAAAAAGGATGACTTAATGTATGCACGGCCCCTAAACAGAATTAGGATTCATTTACCTACAAAAAAAACATAAAATTTTCTTCTTTTCTGACATGAACTTGTGTAGATTCCCTCAGATCCGATTCAAGATATCTTACGAAAACCTAGTTTGTAGAAGTGGAGCCAGTTCTATCACAGCAATGACACTTATCATCATACTGTCAATTTTATATGCATTTAGACACTATCATTAGTTTAATTTTACGTCGATTAATCTTCATAAAAGTCGATTAGTCTCAAACCCTATAAGCACAAAATTGCCTTCATTTATATTTCGACTCTTGGCCAAAGTTTCTACATTTTTTAGCTTTTTCCATTTTCTGTTGCTATTTTATCAAGTAAAAGTAATGAAAGCTTTCTCATACTTAAGAATCATAATTTATTTTAAGCTATCCTTTTTCCATTCTGGACTATTCATCAAATCCAAAGTTATTTGGATTTTTGTAATAACTTGTAATAATTGTTAATTGTAAGCTGCTGACATTTCGAAAATATTTTATAGATGTATATTTTTCCGGTCAAATAAAAAATCGAGTTTTTCATTTCAAAGATGACAGCTTCTGTCGAAAATGGAATAATGTTCAAGAAAATAGTTGAATCTTTAAATGAAAGAGATTAATTCTGATTGCGAAATTTATTAGTAAAAATTTTCAAATTAAAAATCGAGTTTTTAATTTAACCGATAAAAGTTTCTGTCGAAATTGGAATAATGTTCAACAAAATAGTTGAAT
>NC_046664.1:64053238-64055662 GCF_010883055.1 Belonocnema kinseyi
TTTATTTCTCATAAAATGAAAAGCGGAGATTACCAGGCAGTGCTAGAAGAACATCTTAAGCCCTACCTTGGACGTTTCCGCTCTGCAAAATTGACTTTCCAGGAGGACAACGCAGCCACACATGCGAGCAAGTCTACGAAGGATTGGTTGGCAAAGTCAAAGATCCCCGTACTCGCGTGGCCAGCGATCTCTCCAAACCTTAACCCAATGGAAAATGTTTGGAGCATGATGGTACGCGATGTGTATGACAACGGAAAGCAGTACACAACGGTCGCAGAGCTGAGGGAAGCGATCAAATCAGCATGGAACAACGTCACCGCGAAAAGTCTCGAAAATCTGAATAAATCGATGGTAAAGCGAATGAAAATGGTATTCAAAAATGACAGAAATACTATTAATTACTAATTTTGTGAATAAAATCTTTTCATATGCACGTATTTTGTTGAATAAATTGAATTCTTTCGGAAAAATTGAATTTTTTTTTTAGTGGCCCTAATAATTTGGGACACCGATTTTTTCGAAAAAATGCCCAAATAAATGAACGAATGGAATTGCGAGCTCTATATTTTAGGAAAAATCGTTAACTCGACTCATTTATTCACTCAAAAAATTTGGTGCAGTTTGTTCCAATAGAAAAAAAATTATCCTTAAAAAATGGGGTGGCCCTATAAATATGGGACACACTGTACATATAGTTATTTATTTGACTTTCATAAAAAGAGCAAAATATATTAATTGTTTCAAACAATTTTTTAAATCATAATATTTAAAATTATGTTCAGAAAAGGATTTTTAATTCGCTAATATTTTTAATGTTAGTAAATAAAAATGTAAAAACTATGTACTACTGTTGTTATTAACTTAATTTTGATAAAATATCAAAATATATTAATTTTTTTTTAAAAAATGATTAGTATTCCTAATATTTAAAAATTTGTTTAATAATGGATTTTTAAATCGTTAATATCTTTAACACAACAAATAAAAATGTAGAAACTAGTGCATATGCTGGTAAGTAGGAATTTATTTTTGATTTTGAAAAAGAGCAAAATATATTAATTATTGTTTAACAAATTATTAATATTTGTAAATAAAAATGTAGTAGTGCATTTACTGCTAGTTATTAATTTAATTTTGATTTTGAAAAAGGAGCAAAATATAATTATTATTGTTTGAAAAGTATTGAAAACATACTATTATTTAAATATTTGTTTAATGATGGATTTTTAAATTGTTCATACTTTTAATTTTAGTCAATAAAAATGTATTATTTTATTATTTAATGTCGTTAAAAAAAAAGAGAGAAAAAAAATAGCAAGCTGCTTCTGCAGTGCTGTTATATGGAAGCGACAATTACCTCGTCTTACCTATTCGATTACCCCCCAATTTTGGAAATCGCGGTTTTTCGAGGAGCGAAGTGAAGAGACTCTACCGTGCGAGCGAGCAGGGGCCGCAGGGTGTAAAGATTACACACCACGGTTTGCACGCGCATCGGGAGCCGACCACAAAGCTACACAAAGAGCGACAGCGTGACAACACACTGAGCAGATCTGCCACAAATCTATAATCTAGCGATCAATGTTCAGCTGTGCCATCACTAGCACACACTTCCATCAGTCGTTGTAGAATTGGTCCTTATATATTGAAACAGACATTCCCATCACTACTTCCGAGAAACCCCATTTTTCATAAAATTCATAACTTTTAATTCGTCCATTCATAAAGCCCACTGTGTACTTTAGAGATTGTCCTAAAGTTTAAAACATAATGAGAAAAATAATACTTTCTCCTAAATGATAATTTTAATTGTCTTGTTCTTAATTAAATTTCATATAGAAACTATTGCAGTTGAAGGCTGTAGCCACCCAGCGACGAGTTTCACAAACAAAAATGCTGTGCTCCAATCAGAAGACAAGGAATTTCTATTTTTTGAAAGTCCCTTCGTGATTGGTGAATTCATATATGCCGCGTTCATTGACTGTCGACGACTGCCGATATTTGAAAATGGCGTGGTTTATTTCGAACCTATATAATTATGCTAAGAAACAATTTTGAATGTAATTAAACTGAGGTCGAACACACGATTAATTTGCATTACATGTAAAGAATTTAAACAAATTTCTTTCTTGACTGAGAAGTCAACTATTTGGTAAAAAATTTACTTTTTTGGATGACTTCAACTGTTTTTAATAATAAAAAAAACTTTTATCTTTTTTTTTGAAAATTCATTATTTTAGTTAAAGACTGAAAATTCAACTGTTTTGTGAAAAATTTTACTTTTGGATGAGTTCAACAGTTTTTAATAAAAAATGTAAGCCTTTCTTTATGAAGATTCATAATTTTAAATGAAAATTCATCTCCTTCGTTAAAAATTTAAGGATTTGGTTGCAACTTTGTTTTTTTTTATTTTTAGTTGAAAATGAA
>NC_046664.1:64055762-64057978 GCF_010883055.1 Belonocnema kinseyi
ACATACTAAATTAGGGGAATCCTTCAATACTCGATGCACTGTACTTTTGGACACTTGAGGAGCCACATCATTTTTTATTCTTCTGCATCCCTTAGTTGTTTGTGAGGCGGCGGCGACTTTTTTTCGTTTGTCACGATCTGAGAGCTTTGGCCGTGATCCACGTTTCTTCTTCACTATTTGATTACTTCTATTCTTTATATACAGGTAAATAACATTTCTCGATCGGTTTATAAGCTTCGCTATTTCACGTTGTGATTTCCCACATTTTGCATACGCATCAATTGACGCCTTTTCTTCTGCAGACAATGCTTTCCCTCTTCCCATATTTGTTTTGTTACCTCGAATATTATTAACGCACAAGCACAATTTAACTAGCCAGAAATGCATTCGGAAGCCTATTTATACCAGGAGTATACATATGTGCATGCCAGGTAAAGCGAGAAAAACCCGGGAACTCCCGCTACTTACGCGGATCCCCGCAATAAAAATAGGAGAAATATTTATTTCGAACATATTGTGCGAATATACACTTTTAAAATAGGAAAAATACGTCGATAATCCCCAAAAAGAATGTATGTGGGAAAGTATGTATGTGAAAAATCCTCGGGAAAAATTTAAATTAAAAGAAAAACACAACTGTAAATTACTTTGGGAATTCACGCACAATATTTAGTTTTTATTCATAAATATGTATATGTTTATGGCATGTAAGAAGTAAAATTTTAATATTATAAATTTTAAATTGCATTATTTTACGAATTATTTATTATTCTTCAAAAAATTGAAGTTTTTTTTAGTAGCCCTATTAATTTGGGACACCTATTTTTTCGACAAAATGTCCAAATAAATGAACGAATGGAATTGCGAGCTCTATATTTTAGGAAAAATCGTTAATTCGACTCATTTATCCACTCAAAATATTTGGTGCATTTTGTTTCAATAGAAAAAAAAATTATCCTTAAAAAATGGGGTGGCCCTATAAATATGGGACACACTGTATATGCACTGCATAGTGTCTACGATTTTATTTGATAAAATTACAAATATTAACGATTTAAAAATCAATATTCTAAGAAATATGTGATATCAGCAGTTTAAAAAAATTTTGAAACAATAAGTAATACATTTTGCTCTTTTTTCAAAATTAAAATTAAATTAATAACTAATAGTATATGCAATACATAGTTTTTACATTTTTATTTACTGGCATATAAATATTATCATTTTGAAATTCCATTAATAAACAAATTTTGAATTATGAAGAGTTTTTAAGTTTTCGAAACAATAAATTATATATTTTGCTCTTTTTAAAAAATCAAAATTAAATTAGTAACTAGCAATAATGCTTGGTTTACGTTTCTCGATTCTCATTCACAAACATTAGAAATATAAACATAGCGACTCCAATATGTACAGAAAGAATCAGTAGTAGTTTATGATATACCTGGATATGTTTACATTACCAGATTTTTCTTTCCTATCATAACAAATTTAAATAACTAGAATCATCAATCTCGTTCTATGCACACATGCAGTTTTTAAATTGGGGGGGTAAAAATAATTTTTAATACAAATAAAAATGATCAATAAACATTTTTTTTCAGTTTATTTTTTTTCTGAGTACTTCTAAATATGTCTTGAAATTACTTCATTTCAGGCAGTTCCGCAACTAATCAGGTTTTTCACAACCAATGTATGCTAGATATAGTTCCATCACACTTTTTATATATGGCTTAAAAGTCCATTATGAAGCAAAATTTTATATATTATGTAGAGATGTTGAAGCAAAAATTAATAATTTTGAATTAAAAGCTTTTAAAATAAAAAATATATGCATAACGATTTTGAATTGAAAACGTTCCAAATCAAACAATTTTAAATTTGGTAAATGAAGTTATAAAAAAGACAATATTGCTATGGGAAATTGCTCTATTTCAAGAGATAAAAATACTGCGTTTTGATTCTATAGACAAACAGTTTATTCAAATTGCAGAAGAAAGGTACGTCTAATTCATATGAGTGAAGCAAAACGACTGTCGACTAAGGTCCTAGACTTAGGTCATAAAAATGTCCCACTCATGCCCTTTTTAAAACAGTCAGCCCTGTACTCCAGGTCATAGCATTCGTCACTTCACACCAAAACCATAAAACTAAACACTTACTTCTCTATGCATTCTTAGAATCGTGAGAGGAGATTAACTTTTGCTTTACAATCT
>NC_046664.1:64058078-64074090 GCF_010883055.1 Belonocnema kinseyi
CAGGCACCTATTTTTACGTTCCTCATCATCAGACGAACATCTCATGTGAAAATTGGCCTTATCCGTATCACGCTCCCATTTACGTTGTCAGCCCACGGTATATCTTGACAATATGATCCGAAGCTCCAGAGTCGAGAAGGAAAGTAACTTTTCCTTTTTCAGGTAAACAGTCTCCAGCCATGAAAGCAAAACCAGATGTGCTTGTAAATGAAGTCGATGGTTTTTCAGTTATTTGAACGTTTTGAACAGTTCTATTTCTATCATTTTGGTATTGAAGTCCTCTTTTGTAGTGGTAACAATTTTTCTTTATGTGTCCTTTCCTGCAACAGTGATGACATTTGACCTCAAATGATTTTTTTTTTATTTGAAGTTCCGTCCTTTAAATTGTCCCTGGCGAAAATTTTTCGAGAATCTTGAAGCTTCATCGTTATATTTTTTTGCAGTAGACACATCTTTATTTTCAGCTTGAAGCACCTTTACGCTTGTATCTCCACTTTCATTTTTTAATTTAACTTCATGATCAAGAAGTCTTGTCTTCACAAAAGCCAGAGCCAAATTATCTTCTGATAATGTCTCGATAGCAGTTATTACACCATCATATGTTGTAGGAAGAGTTAGAAGTAGATGAGACACCTTGTCAGTTTCATCTAATTTAGCACCTGCTGCTAAAAGCTCAGTAATTAAATCGTCGAAAATATTTATTTCGCAGTACACTCTGCCTTTGCAAAACCGAGAAACGAGTCAGATAAGTACTCAACAATTACACTTTTGGCAATTCTCTCGGCTTTATTCCACTCATCATTCACATTATCCGGAATTTCACTATTTAAAACTTTAATTACGTCTAACTCAGTTAACAATGCCCATATTCTAAACTTCCAAACACTATTTTTCTCCATCAAATGGTTTGATGTTCCTTTTCATTTTTAAACTTTCCATTGTCACTTATCACGCAAAAAAAACTTCACAAAATTGTAAAATCTTCACAGTTTCATCACTTCAGAATTTGATTTAAATTAATCAAAATATCGCGAATTACTGGGCCCATAACCTATGGGAAATTGCTCTATTTAAAGAGATAAAAATACTGCGTTTTAATTCTATAGACAAACAGTTTATTCAAATTGCAGAAGAAAGATAGGTCTAATTCATATGAGTGAAGCAAAACGACTGTCGACTAAGGTCCTAGACTTAGGTCATAAAAATGTCCCACTCACGCCCTTTTTAAAACAGTCAGCCCTGTACTCCAGATCATGGCATTCGTCACTTCACACCAAAACCATAAAACTAAACACTTACTTCTCTATGCATTCTTAGAATCGTGAGAGGAGATTAACTTTTGCTTTAAAATCTCACGCATTCCAATATTCTTTCTAATACTCAAAAATTGTGAATCCAATTAAAAGAATTCGATCGAACATTATACATTAAAATTTATTGGAAACGAATCCGAAATTCATCTGACATAAAAACTTTTTTATACTCGAACCCTTTAAAATTCCAATTATTTCGAACAAAATATGAAAATCGGTTGAAAATTAAAGGTTACAAGTTTTTAAATTATACTTTCCAAAATTCAATCATTTTAATTCTAATTAAGAAATTGAAACTTATGAAAGGGAAAAATTGAAAATTTAGCGTTCAACATGAAAATTCTGAACTCTAAAATTATGCGCATTCAAAATTAGAGAAATTATTCAATTACTGAACTAAATTTCAAATCGTTTAATTTTTAGCATTTCAATTAAAATAATTATTCATTCTTGAAATTTTCCGATCAAACACTTTTCAACTTTAAATGATAAACTTTGAAATATCTTCAACTAAAATCGGACTATTAAATATTTATTTTACTTTGAAAATGAAAAATAAATAAAAATGGTACAAATCACGATTCGTATAAATGATTGCAACGTTTGAAAATGCACAATTCTAAGCCTCGAGATTTTACCATTCTGATCGATTTGATCACGGGGAAAAATGTAAGGTCTGTTTGGCCATATAAATGTGCAGACAGATCATATTGTAGGGTCGACTATAGTATAGCTCTTGAATATGGCTAAAGCGGCTATCTCTAGAAGATAAAAACGAGAGGTCCAAATCGATAATCTCAGAAAGACGACTGGATAGTCTCAGACCGTCGTCTCGGCCATTCAAAGCTGGCTGACCCGATCATTGTGAAGGGCCGGTTTGGAAATCTCAGATGGTCGATCTGATTTTCTCAGATATTCGACTCCATCAACTGGATGTAAGATCACAAGTGCATTGACTCTGCCCCTGCCATCTGTCTTTGCATGAATCTCAGCAGTGGATGTCAGAACTGAAAAATAATGATTTAGTTTCAAATTAATGAGTACAATTCAAGTTTATCTTAAATCGACTAATGCTATAATTAACAGTGATTACTTAAATAATTATAATCTATTTCAAATTTACATTAACCACATTAACCTCAAAAAGATTTTAATTAAATGTCTTAAATCTCACATTACTAATAAAAAATATTAACGTTACAATTACTTATTTAAAACAGGTACTTACAGAACAAGATATTTCCAATGAATCCTCAATAAATATACTTGACTTTGCACTGAAATAATTGGTAAAAACCTTATTTTTTAGTTGATAACACTATGCTGTCTATGATTTCGTTATCCTAATTGGAGCGAATAAGCGATACCCTTTAAATTTTCACGCGCATGATTGACGCGCAAAAATCAAGCAATGGACCATACGCAATGGCTTATCTACTCCTTCGTGGATGGTCGAAATGAGTGAAAACAATATGTGCGTATTGACCATTCCGAAAAGGATACCTTAGTTATCCCTGATAGTGAGCGTAATGCTCTTATAAAAGTCACATTGGCGATAAAACAAGAGTCTTTTTAACCATGTCGAAAAAAATTTGAAAGGACCGTTCGACCATGCAGACATACTTGCTGGCTCTCTAAATTTTGACCATATAACTTTGACCATCCTTTTTTCTCCGTGATAGTGAAATTTTCCTGATATTTTAAATATTTTAATTTAATTTCAGGGTCTCAAAAATCAAACTGTTTTAGGATTGCATTTAAAAGAATAAAGAAAAGAGTGACCTTTAAAGTTTAATTGTTCTAAGAATATTGAAAATTATATGATTTTTAATTGGTAATTTTCAAAATGAATGAATTCAATCTTGAAGTGTTAAAAATTGAACATTTTCAGACTTCGTTTAAAACTTAAATATTTTGAATTAGGTCCTAAAATCTTCTCATTTTTGACCTGAATATGTGAAATTATTCTCCTATTTCTTCATTATTTTTAATTTATTCATAAGCAATTTAATTCAAAAGTTTCGAATTACAAATCCTTTAGACAGATAATCGTGCAACTGTCAAGTCTTTCAATTAAATATTCTATGATTTGAAAAAATAATAAAATAAATAAAACAGACAATTTTATATGTTTAAAATTAACAAGGCTTTTAAAATATAATGTTGAAAGATTTAATAGTAAAATTGTTCTGGCATTTTTAACGTTTGAATTTGAACCATAAAAATCGTGAAATTGGAAACATCCATGAATTAAGAATTATAATATTAATCTATAACTAATTGTAAATAACAATTTAAACTAGCACTTGTAAATTAATTATATAAATAATTTTAAATTGACATTACAAAGATAATTAATATATAGTTAATAAGCAGCTAATTATGCATTATGAAGAGGCATCCAAAGTAATTGGACAGATTTGTTTAATAAAAAATGTAATTTCTATTTAAAAAAGATCACTGTCATTTTCACCCCGTTAAATTAAGGAATTTGAAATATTATTAGTTTTTAAATTTTAATTATTCTTAAAACTTTGGAAATTATATGCTTTCGAATTGTAATCTTTCAAAATTAATGATTTCAAACTTGAAGCGTTAAAAATTAAAGAATTAAACACTTGGTTTAAAAATTGAATCATTCTTAAATTAGGCAACAACTTCAAGTTGCTTTAAGTGGGAGAGAACAATTTTATAATATGTCAAACTAACGTCCTACTAATAAATTATCACATTGACATGTCAGAATAAATCGCAAGAAAAAAAACACACGAGAAGCAAGCAGAACTATAGAATCGTCAATGTGTAGAAAGTGAATGAATAAATTAGAAAATTATTATTATTAATAATAATTAATACAAATATTTAAAAAAAAATTAGAGGTCGCTCTGAAGGGGCCACCGCCCATAAAAAAATACAATCAGATCAATCAATTCGTCTGAAATCATGAAATCTTTTTTATTCTTGCATCAGCATTTGATTAGATTAATGCAAACAGTTCACTGAAAAAATTATATTTTTTTAAATATTATAAATGACTTTAAGTTCCTTTCTCTTCAATAAAATCTTAGTTTCTATCTTATGTTAGTTCAAATTATTCTTATATTGCCTTCATTTAACCATTTTTCTGTATAAAGGACCCGTTGATTTTTAAATAAAAAAATTATTATTATAAGTAAATCGCTTCATCTCGAATCAAGGAATGTTTGATATTATTACATTATTGCTTTTATATTTTTGCATGAGTTATGTAAATGGAAAAGTTTTAGTGTAAGAAGAAATTTTTTTAATATCATAAAGTACTAAAAAATGTAACAACTAATTTTAAAAATCGTTTAATTTGAGATATCAGTGGTGAAAACAAGCCCTACTAATTTCATTAAATTATCCGCAGACATCTCCAAGTATTATAATTGTGTTAAGAAATTGTTACCATTAGAAAGCTTTTTCTATGAGGAAGAAAAAACACGTTTTTTAAACATTTTCAAAAAATTATAACTTGCAGAAAAAAAAATGTTATGGCTTACTTCGCACTAGAGAAAATAAAAATATTTTTGACACTTGAGTTTTTTGCCCAAGAAATTAATTTGAAATAATGAGAATCGATACCAATATTAAAATTAATTTAAATGCAGAAGAGATAATAATATTCCCAGATTTGAAGAATTAAGTTAAGAACTGTCATTTCAGTCGAATACCTTGTTATTGAAGATTAAAAAATATGTTTCACTCCTCACAAAGAAAATGTTTACTGGTTCTACAAAGGACAAACTGTCCAAGGATTGACTCCGGAAATCAAAATTAATTTAAAACAAAAATGGGTTCTGTTGACGCTTGCATTGAACAACCGGAACGAAAAAATATATCTAATTGTAACTCTAACCTTCCCTGCACTCACTGTCCAGCAGGAAAAGGACCTGGAAATCCAGGATGTTTGGAAGAAATTCATAAAAAGGTAGAATTTTCTATCGAGACAATTTTTTAATATTTTCAAACAAAAAAAATAAATAACATGTATAGTATTTAAAGCTGGAACGGTTTTTAATTGTATTTATAAATCTCGAGGGGTTGACCACTCGACTTCTGAGTGTATACCACGTTTCAAATTTTATAAGATTGTTCAACTACTTCGAAAAATTTAAAGATAAATTTAAAGATTTCATAATTACTTCAAAAAGTTCAAAAGATTTCACAAATATTTCAAAAGATATTAAAAGATTTAACAAAAATTTAAGAGGGTTCACATAGATTTTACAATCATTTCAAAAAAATGAAAAAGATTGAATGAAGATATTGAAGACTTAAGGAATTCAGAAAGATTTAAAAGATTTTACAAGTATTTCCAAGGAATGAAAAGATTTCACAAAAGAATCACGAAGATTTGAAATATTTCACAATTATCTCTAAATATTTCAAAAGATTGTTAAAAATTTCGTATAGATTTCAAAATATATGGAAAGATTGAAAAAGATTCAGCGAAGATATTAAAGACTTTAATGATTCCTCGAAGATTTTACTATTCTTTTCAAAAGAATTATATAGCTTCATAAAGAAATCATACAGATTTTAAAGATTTCACAAAAATTTCAAAGATTTTACCAAGATTTCAAAAGATATCAAAAGATTACAATAGATTCCAATAATATTTCGAATAATTTCACAAAAATTTCAGAGATTTCACAAAATTTTTAACAATTTCAAAGATTTCACAAAAATGTTACAATTATTTCAAGAGAATGTAAAATATTTTACAAAAATATCGAAGACTTCAAGGATTTCACAAAGAAATCATAAAGATTTGAAATATTACACAATTATTTTAAAAGATTAAAAAATATTTAAAAATGTATCAAACGATTTTAGATTCCAATAGATGTTACAAAGATTTCAAAAAAATTCACAGAAATGTTACAAATTTCATAAATTTCAAAGATTTCAAAAAAATTCCAACACTTAAGAGACTTGACAAGAATTAAAAAAATTTTACAAATGTTTCAAAAGAATTAAAAGGATTTTACAAAGCTTTCGAATACAAGATTTGAAAATATTAAAAAAAAATAAGATACTTCACAAAATTTTCAACAATTTCCAAAATTTGAGAGTGCACAAAGATTTCAAACGATTTTGCAACTATTTTAAAAGAATGAAAAATATTTCACAAGGAAATCACAAAGATTTCGAAGATTTCATTCATGAAGACTTGTACATTAGGGTGGCTTAAAAACGATTTTTTTAGGGGGCAACGATCCCCCCAATTTCATTCCAAATCAGAAAAAAGAAATTCCATTTTTTTTTAACACGTACCGGTTTTGACTTGAAGTTTCCCATCTAAAATGCATGGGGAAAAATCACTTTTTTGATTTTTTGGTATAATTTTGTATGGTTTGAAAAATGTGACGGTAAAATATGGCGGCTTGTTGAGAATTATCCAAGCAAGAATTTCATGTATCAGACCTATGGTTTTGACACACCTAACACACCCCCACGAGTACCTGAAAACTACCCTCAAAACAAAAAATGTCAATTCTTCATGAAATCGACATTTTGAGCACTGTATTCTGGTCTTTTTTACTTAAAATTGTTAGTATTGATCTAGTGGAATATTTATTATCATTGGTGCATTATTTTTTTTTTAAACAAATGAAAATTGTTTAAATAATTTTTTTGTGAAAATTCGTTTTTTCCCTAATAATGATTGCTATTCGTCTAGTGGAATATTTATTTTGAAAATCGGTTCATTCATTTTCAATTATTTAAACAAACTGAATTTGTTAAAATAATTTCGTTTCGATTTTTTAAAAATAAAAATTATTACTGTGGGTCTAGTGGAATATTGATCAGTAATAATTAATTACTGATTAATAATTAATTTATCAGTAATATTTAAGTAATAATTTTTATTTTGAAAAATTCAAAAAAATGAAATTAATCAAACAATGTTGATATAATTCCACTGAAGAAATATTAATAATTTTTAAAGAAAAAATTATTGAAACAAATTCCACTTGTTTAAACAATTGAAAATGAATGAACTAATGTTAATAAATATTCCACTAGACCAATAGTAATCATTTCTAAGGAAAAAACGAATTTTCGAAAAAAACTGTTTAAACAAATTCCATTTGTTTAAATAATATAAAATTAATGAATCGATGTTAATAAATATTCCACTAGACTAATAGTAACAATTTTCCGGGGGGAAAACGAATTTTCGAAAAAAAAATTATTTAAACAAATTCCATTTGTTTGAATAATTAAAAATTATTTAACCAATGACAATACATATTCCACTAGACAAATATTAATAATTCTAAGTAAAAACAGACGAGAATACAGTGTACAAAAGGTCGATTTCATGAAGAACAGACCCGTCACATTTTTTCAAATGCTAAAAAGTTATTCCAAAAACTCAAAAAAGTGATTTTTCCCCATTAATTTTACATGGGAAACTTCAAGTCAAAACCGGCACCTGTTTAAATAAAAAAAAAATAAAAAATTAGGGAATTTCTTTTTACGGATTTGGAATAAAATGGGAGGGGGGTCGTTGCCCTCTAGCATACAAAAAAAGTTTGCAATGCATTTTTGGACCACCCTATTGTACATCAGATTTAAAGAGTGATCAACCCCTCGCAACATCTCTGATTGCTAAGTGTATGCCTGGACTAAAAAAATTCTTGATAATCAAAACAAATGAAATTCTATTGCTTACTTTAGGTAAAGGATCTCTATCCCCGAAACTTCGAAGGCGCAAAGCTAATAGTGAAAAAGTCCCTAAGCCAGCACTTCAACGTTACGCATTCAATAATCTTCAGCTCAGTAACTCCTTCGGGCTACAGATTCGGCACAAGATACATAGGAACAAAAAGAGTAGGTCACCTCGAAAAATATCCCGTCATCTGTGGAGAAATCGTGCCAAATGGAAACCTGACTGCGACCCTAATGCACACGCTTGGCTGCAGATACAGATTAAAATTAGCTGCCCAAGTCGCCAATCAAGAGTACAAAGCAATCAGTTCGACCCTCGAGTATCGATCGAACAACTCGACAATGTCCTTAACTTTGGCCAATCCAAGTATCTTAAAACAACATGGGACCCTTGTCCTTCATTATTTACAAGCCATCACTTCCAGGATGACTTTGGGAGCCGAAATGGCATGTCAGCGAGGCTCTACAATTCCAGGACACCAACAGACAATCATGTCCTTGGCTTTTCGATACAGCACAGGTCGTAAGACTTTATCTACAACTGTGGGGGAAGCTGGAGTTCACGTGTGTTTTCATATGAAAGCGAGTCACCAATTTCAAATAGGAGTCGAAATCGAAACGAATTTCCGGACTCACGAGTCGGAGGCTGCGATTGTTTATCAAATGGATCTTCCCCATTCGGATCTGATTTTCAGAGGCCTTGTCAATTCCGAAAGCACGGTCAGTGCAGTCATTGAGAAAAAACTTCACCCCTTCGTTGATTCCGCGTTGCAAATCAGCGGATTGTACAATCATAAAAAGGAGCAATTTCGAATTGGCGTCGGACTTAATGTTGGATAATGAAAATTCCCTCCTGCTCGAGAATCTCAATTGTCGACAGAATCGAGTCGATGGGAGACCTTTCAGATAAGATATACAGTGTTTTTTAAATAATAATTTTACTAGATTTACTAGATTTTATCATTTTTACTTTGTCTTTATTACCTGCTTGTTCCACGCACCGAATCACATTTAGAAAATGCAAAATGAACAATTGCACACTTCACTTATCACGATAGATTACAACTAGATCAAAAATATAGCCGCGAATGATTATGAGATTTAAATACATATTGAAAATTGTAGAATTCAGAGGAGCACAATGATATCTGTTGGTGTTGTTTTCGGAATACTGGTAAATTAGTTTATGAATTTTAAGTTTGAGACTGACTCTCATCATTCGTCGCCATTGGCTATTCTTTCATCATCCTCGCCTTGTTGGAATGTGGATTTCGATTCTTTTAAATTTTCCAGGGCTTTCTCACTTATCAGGCCTGTTTCGTCATCTGCAAACTGAAGTATGTTGCAGATTAGGGGCGATTCTACGCCCAGGATGTACTCGCAAGTCTTTGGTTCCAGGAGGAAAAGAGAAACGCTCGATTGACTCCCTAGTGGATTGGTTACACATTTTAGCTTCACCTAAAACAAGAATGAGTTCATTGATTGTAAAATCAGTAATTTGGAATTTAAGATTAGTACAATTTTATTAAATGTTATTATAGGTATTGGGAATGGTGGTTTACAATTTCGTCACCTGGTGTCCAAAACTGGAACTAGAAAGAATAGGTACAATTTTAAAGTTCTACATTAATTTTTGTATACAAGTGTTTTTACGATACTGACTTAGGGTGGCCGTTTTAATCTAAGAAAAAAATTCCTGGTCATTTTCCGGTTCGCAAACATTTTTCATGGTCAATGAAATTTACAAAATTTAAAAATTATATGATTTAAAGCAATTTTGAGCCAGAGACATTAAAAATTGAACGATTACATTTTTTTATACACTGAACACTTCTTGAATTAAAAGTTTAATTATTCATATTTTAAATGGTAAAAAAATCCTTAAAATGCTTTCAAATTTTATTTGAAAATCTTGAAACATCTTCTGAAGCCACTCCAAATTCTTAAAAATCTTTTAAATTTTTTGTTCGAAATCTGTTAAAATCTATATTTTGGCAGTACACGTACACACTTTGTTTAAATTATTTCAAATCATTTCAAATTTTAAATTGAATTTGAATTTTTTCAAAACTTCTGAATATTTCTTCAACTTCCTTGAATATTTTTAAAAGAATAATATGTGTTCAATTGTTATTTATACATCGAAGGTCAACAATTTTACTTACAATTACAACTTTTTTTAAATAGGAGAATTAAAATGTAACGCTCAAAATTTAGTTTTTAATATTTAAATATAATAACAGATTTTAAATAAACAGTCAGATATTTCTAAATATTAAGTAATTCTTATTTTTCTTAATTAAAAAATTTCAAATTGAATGGTTTGAAACACTTTTATGCAAAAATGAATGAACAACTTAAAAATCGTACCCATTCTTTCTAGTTCGGATTCTTGTCAACAGGTGGCATATCGCAGTTTAACCATTCCCAATAATAAAATATCCCCTATCATAAATATTTTTATCGAATCAGCGACTACAGTACAAAAAGAGCACAAAAAAAAGGTAATAGAGTAACTTTTTCACCAATAAGGGTCAAAATAGCGGAAGGATTTCAAATTTATTTTTACATTTAGAAAAAAACAAACACTCTTTAAATTAGAAGTTAAATTATTTTCATTTAAAATAGTTTGAAATTCCTTAAAAGGCTTCAATATTTTACTTCAGAATCTTGGAAAATCTACATGTTTAACACTGTATCAAATTTTCAATAATTTTCTTCAGAACTGTTAATAAGTTTTTTTTTTATTATTTGAATTTTTCCTAAGATCAACCTAAATTTTTTTGATCTTGCAAAATTAAAAATATTGCCTTAAAATATTTCAAATTCATTTTTGACAATTTTGGAAATCTTTTTAAACATTCTCTTAAAATTAATTTTTCAAAATAAAAAAAAAATTATTTGCAATTTTCCTAGGAATCTTAAGAGATTTTCTTTTTATTCTTGAAGCCTTCCACAATCCTTACAAAGCTTCTAAATTTCTTGGTCGAAATCTTCAAAAATCTATATTTTGTTTTAAATTAGGCTATCCAGGGCTGTTTGCACCGAAATTTTGGTATGAAAAGTCGGATTTTATCGATTAAATTATTTAAAATAGTTTCAAATTTGACATTACGTTTTTCTAGGAATAATAGACGTTCAATATTTACTTATGCAAAAAATTCAACAATTTTAATTACAAATTAAGAGTTTTTACATAGAACAATTAAAATTGAAACGTTCAAAGGTTTTTTTGCTTAGTTTTGAATATTTGTTTTCTAATTAATAATTTTAAATGACAAATATTTCTAAATATTAGGCAATCGAACTTTTTCTTAATTAATTAATAAATATAAATAAAATAATAAATAATAATTAGGAATATATTATTTTGAAGTTATTTTAAAGTTTAAGTTTTAAAGGTTTTATTTTTAAAGTTAAAATCTGGAAATTCTTAAATTTTTAATTGATTACGAATCGTGTTGCAAAATAGATTTTAATTTACATCCACAGTTGATCAGTTAAAATATTTTTTATTCAAAACTGTCGATTTCGAACGCTTCTAAATTTTAATTTTTTGAGTCTTTAAAACGGCATTTTTAACATTTTAACTGATTTATATAATAACTGAAAAATATAACATTTCAACTTTTTTTTTAAATTGTTAAAATTAAACTAGAAGACGTTTTTTCTAAAAATTTGTGAAATTTCCGATAAAAAAATCATTGTCATTTCCCGGTCACATAAAATAGAAATAAGAAATAAATTTTTTAAACTGGATATATACTCAAGTTGTTGAAAATCCATTCACGATGACAGAAAAAAAGCCTGAGAATACATAAAGATGGTTAAATAAATAATTTTTATGTTTTACATCGTTCTCATAATCAATTATATTTCTTCTTTTAAACGCGTAATATTTTTAAGTAAAATGAAATATTTATTTTCAAGACTTGTTATTTCATCCTTATTATAATTTATATTTTCAATTTAAGTTGGAAACAACACTATTCAATGCTCTCAAACTCATATTAAAAATAGTTACGTTTGAGCACCTAAAAAGCTCTACAAATTTTTGAAAGAGCCTCTTGAAATTCTCTGAAATTTTTTAAAATAATTTAAAATCTGTAAAATCCTTCGAAATTTGTCGAATTCCTCCATATCTCTTGAAACTCTTAAAAACTGTATAAATTCCTTGAAATAAAATTCAATTGATTGCCTGAAGTTTTCTAGAAATTCGTTAAAATTACTATAAATAGTAAAAACCCTTTAAAATGAAATTGTTCATTAAATTTATCTAAAAAAAAAAGTTGAAATAAAATGCACGCGCGTGTCCACGACCCTGCATTTTTATTTTCTAATATTAAAAACATAAATTATATCAAAATCCACCACAACCAATTTGTTAATATTAAGAGTTATACAAATTTTTGAAACGAACTTTCTTGAAATTCTTTGGAATGTTTCAAAATAACTTAAAATATTTCAAATCATATGAAATTTATGTATCTCCTTCATATCCCTTGAAAATGACGAATGTTAAAATTCCCTGAATATAAATTAAATTAAATATCTCTAAAAAAATGTGAAATATTTAAATATTTATGATTTAACATTTTTAAATATTAAGAGTTCTAAACATTTTTGAAAAGAGTAAAATAATTTAAGAAGTGATTAATTCCATCGATGCCTATATATATATTATGAATCTGGATACCTTAACTCTTTTTATAAATATTGTTATTCGCATATTTTTAAATTTTAAATGGCAATATTTATCAAATTTCCAATTAAAAATTGTTCATATTTGAAAAATTACATGAACAATTTACAATTCAAAAATGTTGAATTTAAAATACCAAGAGACTGTGCAATATTTAAAAATCAAAAGTGTTTTATTTCAAGCGCTTATTATTTGAAACTCTTCGAGCACTAAAAACAGTATCTATTTAAAAATTTATAAATATACGAAGTAAAACTAAAAAACTTAACTATGCAAATTTCAAATTAAATCCCGACGATAGAACAATTTTTAATAAAAAAATTGCTTTAATTTAAACAAATTTTAAATGAAAATACCACTTTTAGGTTTTCTTTTCGTCTCAAAGAAAAGTTTAGGTATCTTTATCAAAAAAAAAGCTTCACATTAATTACATTCTATATGGAATAAACATTTAAAGAAAAAATATTTAACGCCAATTAAAAACTGCGTTTAAATATGCCAAACTGGTAAAAGCTCGTTTTTGGTAGTTTTCATAATTGTTTAAATTCTAGAACTTATTAAATTTATGTTCCCTCGGAAAATTCCATTCAGATAAGTTTTAAATCTTGTAATTTTTGTTTCAATCTGGTCTAATCGAGCAATAATTGTTAGAATATGTCCTAAATAGTTTAGTTTGAAATCAGTTAAATTTAAAAAAGTAAAAATAATTAGAATAGATTTAGAATAGAAGAAATCAAACCTCAGTTTGTCTCAGCTTTCCAGTTTTATCACAAACACTTCCGTCACTATAGAAGTGTGAGAGTTGTTTTCTCTGCGCGGCAGGTTTTGGTTTCTTGTGTGGATGAGCCTCGATCCACTTCAAGTGTTTTTCTTTGTCGAACTTTCCCAAGTCCACTACTGTTTTCGTCCCGTCTTTTTCTGTGTGATACTGACTTACAGAGCGACCGTAACAAAATTCGTATTTCCACCAACCATTTCCCTGTGAAAAAAAGAAGGAAGAACTTATTATTGGATATTACTTACGGCTCTTACAGACTTTTAATACTAACTCTTAATCAATTTTCTGAGAATGACTTCAAAATGTGTTTACATTAAAAAAAAAAAACAATTTACCCTTCTTTAGCAAACTAATTACTTTGGAAGTAAATTACTTTCAAATGAGAAACTTTTTAAACTCATCTGTTTTGTTTTCGATACAGATACTAAATAAAAACGAATCACTGAAATATGTATATAAATATAGGCGATGAAAAAAATGCTGAAAGCTTAAAGACTCAAGATTTCACAAAGATTTGACAGGGGATTTCTAAGGTTTGAAAAAACATTTCAAAATGTTTCACAAAGATTTAACAAATATTTATAAAAATATTTCAAGATTTAACAAAGATTTTTAAATTTCAAAACATTCCAAACCATTTTAAAAAGATTTCAATGATTGCAAAATATTTTTAAAAAATGTTACAAGACTTCAAAAACTAAAAAACATTTTTAAATATTTCTAAATATTGCATAAAGATTTCAAAAAGATTTTATCAAAGATTTAAATTTTTTTAAGAAATTCAGATTTTAAAAGATTAAACAAAAAATTTAAAATACTCATAAAAGATTTCAAAATAATGCAAAAGTTTATCGAAAGTTGTATAAAATTTCAAAGGTTTACAAAAGATTGCAGGAAATTTCACAAATATTTTAAAGATTTAAAAGATTTTGAAAGATAAACAAAAATTTTTAAGTTCAGAAATATTTCAAAAGATTTTAAAACCTTTTTAAAAGTTTTAAAATATTTACACAAGATTTCACAAAAATTTCAATAATTGCAAAAGATTTTAAACGAATTCAAAGATTTTCAAAGATTTACACAACATTTTAAAAGATTTCACAAATATCTCAAAGATTTCGAAAGATTTAAAAAGATTTACAAACATTCAAACATTCCAAAATATTATAAAAGAGTAATCAAAGACTTCAAACTATTTTAAAAAGATTTTTAATATTTACAACAGTTTCACAAATATTTCAATAACTGCAAAAGATTTTGAAAGACTTCAAAGTTTTACAAACGATTTCCAAAGATTTGAACAATTTCACAAACATGCAATACTCCCAGCTATTGAAATTTACAAAGATTTACAACAAAAAAAAGATTTACAAAGATTCAAAAATTCCAAAATATTATAAAAGATTAATAAATTATTTCAAACCATTTTAAAAAAGATTTTATCAAATATTTAAATACTTGCAGCATATTTTAAACGACTTCAAAGTTTCACAAAAGATTTCCAAAATTTCATAAATATTTTAGAAGATTTCGAAGATTTGCAAAAGCTTTCACAAATATCCCAAAGGTTTCGAAAGATTTACGAAGATTTAAAAATTTCAATATATTATAGAAGATTCATAAAAGATTTCAAGTATTTACAAAAGATTTAAAAAAATGTTAAAAAAGATTTCCAAAAATTTAATAAATATTTAAGAAGATTTTGAAGGTTTACAAAAATTTCACAAATACTTCAAAGATTTACAAAGATTAAAAAACTTCAAAATATCATGAATGATTAATAAAAGATTTCAAAACATTTAACAAAGATTGTGAAGTTTTAAAATATTTTTAAAACTTGTTAAAAGACTTCAAATATTTACAAAAGATTTCACGAAGGTTTCTAAAGATTTGACAAAGATTTTAAAAATTTCAGATTTCAAAAGTATTAAAAAAAACATAAATATTTAACAATTATTTAAAAAATTTAATAGTGTTCAAAGGTTTCAAGAGATTAAATATATTTATAAAAGATTAAATTTTTTGTAAAGATTTCACAAAAATTTAAAAGATTCCAAAAGATTTGTCTTTCTCATTAATTTGGTATAAATTGTACATTTTTAAACTCACCCCATTCAAGCAATTTCTGCCACTGAGGAAACTTTCCACAGGATTAACTTTGGCTAAAGATACTCCTTGGTCGACTAAATTGCTTACAGAATCTGCGATATTAAAATTTTTATCCAAAACGTCAACTGGATGAATTTCGACCCTAACACGAGCTTCTCCATCCTAAAAAATATTGAATTTCATCACAAGTTAAAAATTGTAAGACTTTAATAAACTCCTTTCTCATTTCTGAATTTTTAATACTAGAAAATATAAAGCATAACATTGCGTAAAGTGGCGATTCCATATGGTCTTCTAATTCAATATATTATATATTAGGATCTATTCGTTCAATTGCTGAAACTATTTCATATGAAGTTAGATTAAGTTTAATTATGTTATGAAATCTATTATTTATTGAAAGATTTA
>NC_046664.1:64074190-64105070 GCF_010883055.1 Belonocnema kinseyi
AATATTAATATTTTTAATTAGAATTACTGCTGAATTAAATCGAATTCCATTTGATTTAGTTGAAGGAGAATCTGACGAATTTTATCCAATATTTTTAAAGTATCCTTATAGCATTAAATCCCTCTTCGTTGTGCACCAATTTTATGTTTCTTTACAAGTAGAGTTAAAATAAGCTATTAACCCCAATAAAAAAACAGACTAGTAGCAGTATTATATTTCAAACATTTGTTAGTACCAATCATGAGCAATAAGAAGTTTAATGAATTATTATTAGTAATGTTATTTTGGTAATGAAAACAAGATTAGAAAACTCTCTGAGAACTTATGTTTGTTTTAATACAACGAAAATTGTAAGATTTAAGTAAAAATGTATGAAATCAAATAAAAACTAAAAATATGCGCATTCAGTGAACTGCATTCTCAAAATTATAATTTCCAAGTTGGCACCAGTAAATACATAATTCTTGAAGAATTTCCCTTTCTTATTTTAACAATCAAATGTCTTGAAAATGTCTTGCAAATCTCAATGCAGAGACAAAAGGTAGATGAAGAAGGCACAGAGTAAAAAGGAACATTCCTGCCCACCACCAGATTGAGAAACAAGCCTGTTTCCCTAAAAAGGAAAATAAATCTGACCTGGCCCTCCTTATCTACATGGAAGATCGCATAGACTTTCTGCATCTTGTCATCCTGCATAACAAACAATCAATACCACATATCATATCATTTCTTTTCGACAAATACAATCTATCATTTGCCGAAATTAGCAAAGTAGAGCGCTGAAAGTTATTTTTATAAAAGGAAATAAAAAATAAAAATAAAATAAAGAATACTACTCGTTTTAGAACAGGGTGGCCACTTAACCATCACACAAAATTCCAGACTATTTCCCGGTTGACTTTTAAGCATTTTCGATAATAACGATTTAATACTACTTGTTTTATTATCTACATTTTGGAAAGAATTAAACATTTTAGAACTACAAGGTAAAATATATAATGTAAATTATTGCAAAAGTGATTTCAGACTTCACAGCCCAAAATTTTCTTAAAATAGATGAAGTAGGGTGATTTTTCAAAGAAAATATAGGAATTATGGGGGAATAATTCTTTCAAATAACAATAATGTAGCTACTACATTCCGAAGATTTCAAGTAAAAAAATGTTACATTTTCAACACAATAGTGCAATTTTTAATTTAAAAAATGAATTAACAACCCAAAAAGACAAACTTTCATCAAAAGAGTCGCGTTTCCTAAAGCTAAAAAGTCGACAGTTTCAGAAAAAATTTGACTTTTGAACCCTAAAAGATGAAATTTCAAAATTATTTTTTAATCAAGAAAAATGAATTTTCAAACGAATAGTTGAACTTTAAAACAAAAGAACTAAATTTCAACAGGAAAATTCCATTTTCGACCAAATCAGACGATTTTTCAACAAAAGTCACGAATCATCAACCCAAACAGACGAACTTTAATTAAAAGAGTTGAGTTTTCTTGCTAAACCCGAAAATTAAAATTTTAAAATAAAAATTATTTTTCAATCAAGAAAGGTTAATTATCAGCCAAGTAATTGAACTATCAAACACAAGAGCTGACATTTAAAAAAAAGTTCATTTTCAACCAAGATGATTAATTTTCAGCCAAAACAAACGAATTTTCAACAAAATAAGTGAATTGCCAATTTAAAAAGAGGAACTTTCAACAAAAGAGTTGAGTCCTTTAACTAAAAATTCGAATGTTTCCGAAAAAAGTTGACTTTTCAAACCGAAAAGATGAATCTTCAACAAAAAAGTTATTTTTCAATTAAGAAAGATCAATTTTCAACCAAATAGTTGAACTTTCAAGAAAAGATCTGCATTTTCAACAAAATAATTAAATTTTCGAAAACAATAAAATTGTTTTTCAACCAAAAAAATTAATTTTCTACCAAATAAAACGATTTTTCATCAAAATAGTTGAGTTTTCCAGCTAAAAAGTCGAAGGTTTCAGAAAAATTGAGTTTTAAACCTGAAAAGATGAATTTTCAACAAAAAATTTCTTTTTCAACCAACAAAGATAAATTTTGGACCAAATAGTCGAACTTTCAACCAGAATTGCTGAGATTTTAACGATATAATTAAATTATCAATAAAAAAAGCCCATTTTCAATGAAGAAGATTAATTTTCTACCAAATCAGATGATTTTTCAACCAAAGACACGTATTATCAAACCAAAAAGTTGAAAATTCAACAAAGGAGTTGAGTTTTCTAGCCAAAAAGTAGACTTTCCAATGAATACTAATTTATTTATACAAAAAATGATCACTGTTCTACCAAAAGAAGAATTTTCTATCGAAAAAGACAAATTTACGAACCAAAACTATAATAGTACATTTTTCAAGTGAAAATAATTAACTTTCAACTCAAAAGATGAACTTTCAATCAAAAAAGATTAATTTTCTACAAAAAGTTTCATCCAAAAGGACGAATTTTCAAGCCAGAAAGACACATGTTCAACAAAACAGTTACATTTTTCACCATAAGGGATGATTTTTTAACCAAATATATCAACTTTCAATAAAATAGTCGAATTTTTAACCAGGAGAGATAAATTCTGAACCTAAACTATAACAGTAGATTTTAAAAATTAAAATAATTAAATTTCCACTGAAGAGGCGATTTTTTTAACCAAATTTCCAATCCAAAAGGATCAATTTTAGGTCCAAAAAGACAAATTTTGAACAAAACAATTAAATTCTCGACAAAAAGAGCTAAATTTTTAAACGAAAATATAATAGTACACTTTTCTAGTACAAAGAATTAATTTTCAACCAAAAATAGTTTACATTCTGAAATATAAAAGGAACTTTACTATTTGACCGGTCCATTACCAAAAGCTTTAAATTCGTATATAAATAGTGTAAAGGGAATAGTAATTTTTAAACGTCTCGAATATAAAATGATCTTCAATATTTTAACGGAGACGGTTGCTAAAACTAAGCATATTTCCAAACACATTTTACTTCGAAGTGCGAAACGATATTTATTACAAAAGTAAAAACATCTGAAAAATTCCCGGTTTTCAAAAAAAATCCTGGCTTTTTCCCGGTGCTCAAATGTTCATTCCCGGTTTTCCCGATCAGTGGCCACCCCGTAGAAGCTTATCTGTTAGTTTAACTAAGAAACTACACGTAAATGCATTAGCATACATTATAATGTCATTCTAAGATTCTAAGGATTAACTCTACCAAGTACTTTAAAGGAGGTGCATCATGAGCTTCTAATTGTCCTTTATAATTTCTCAATTTTGTATTATTGTAGGGAGTTATAGAAAAAAAAATATAATCAAAAATTGATTCACCTTCTTTCAACGTCTAACATTCTAAATCTATATAAATATTCTATGATATCTAATACTTTTGTTTAATGCTTTAAAATTTTCTCTAAATATTAGTGGATTTTACAAAATTATAATTAAAAAAACACTATCAACTTGACTAAAACATCCAAGACTTTAGAACTACTCTAAATCTACGAAAATATCAAGCAATGCAAAATAAGGGTGTCGATTTGCACACGTATCCACAACCCGAATTTATCACATGCGGCTTTATGAAATAATTAATTATTTGTACTTTTCCGAGAGCACAAAAGTATAATTAACATTTTTCCCAATTTCTCGATCCAATCGACATCCTGATCAATATAAAGATTTAGTTGCAGAGAAATAATCAATTCACATCGAAACTAATTGTAAAATCTAAAAACTATTCTATAGAAAAAATTTGATCTATCTCTTAATACAATAACTAAATTACAGTTAATTTTCAAATTAAAATTCTAATGCTAAACGAAAAAAATAACTTTTAAAGTAATTACCGAGACTTTCTGATGTCGCAACTTCACACTCTCAGCCTCAAGTTGCATCAAAGATCTTGGCTTTTTGGGCGCATTATCAACTGGTCTGCAGTTGATTTCATTTTCTCCGTTGTCTTGTGGTCTATAATCTGGATGACTGCAAAGGAGAGGGGACAAGACGACTGCTTCATACTCGCAGCTCGAAATTTCCTTGAGAGAAAAAATTTCGTGTTTGCCATGTTGGTAACAAACGTAGAGGACTTTTATCGAACGTGGTTTGTTGTTTAGATCGCAGATGGTTCCGTCCTTCATTTCAATTTCGACATAGGGCATGTTAATTCCATCAACCTTTTTTACAGGGATTTCAGCTCTGCGGTTTGGATTTTTAGCGTGTTCATCATACTCAGCGGAGAGTTTTATTCTTTGGGCCCTGTCGAAGGTTCCAAGATCGTATCCATGAGCTTTGACTTTTTTCCCTTCACGTTCTTCATGATATTGACGGACGTATTGTCCATGACAAAGTTTGTAGGTCCAGTATGACTCTAACTGTAAACGATTTTTTAAACTGTTAACAATTACGATACAAAGGTATAATTACCGTATAGCCAGGGTTGGCTTAAAAATTTAATTTTCCCAATTCTCTGATATTTTCTGATTAATTTATCATTTTTCCAAACCATTAATATTTAAGGACCAAAATTTTAATTTTGTAACATTTTTAATATAGAATCTTTTATAAATAGGATGAAACAATTTTTAATTTTAATCAATCAATTTTGAATTTATTCCTAGGGCTACCACGGCCTAATTTTCTTGAAAAAAGTAAGAAAGTAACATATCATTAACCGAAAGTGACCAAAAGTGGACTACTTTCTAACCCAAAGGAGACTAATGTATATTAATTATGTGAGTAATGTTTTTCTGAATTAAAGAATTAAAAATAATGCAAATTTTTTTTAATACAAAATATGCCAGTGATTTCAGTAAAGTTGGAATGAATTTAGAGGAATTTAAGGCAAATAAGAAGAATTCGATAAAATTCACAAAAATTCAAGGTGAATAAAAAAAAATGAATTGAAAACAATTTTAAAATATGAAAAAATTCAACGATTTTGATGAAATGCTTTAGAATTCAAGGTAAGTTTAAAAAAAACTTCAAGGCAAACTTAACAAAAACTAAAGCAAGCTTTAAGAAATCCATTGACTTGAGTGAAACTCTCGTAAAACGTTAAAACCCTATAAAATTCCTCACTTCTTGTGAACCCATCTTTTTAAATCCACCAAAATATTATAAAATTCTATGAAATATGATATTTTCTGAAATCTTGTAAAATGGATTAAAATAAATTGAATTCTTTTAAAATAACTTAAAATCATTTAAATTCTCAAAAATCTGATAAAATCCCATGAAATCCTTTAAAATATCTTCAAAGCTTATAAAATTGTTTCATATCTTCCGAAATTCTAGGAAATAATTCACGAACGCACAACATATCTTAAATCCCTTAAAATCATTAAAATCTTTGGAAATCTCTTGTAATTTTTGAAAGCATGCTAAAAATACACCTTTTGAAATGCTATTCAAATCACTGAAATGAATTAAAAATCATTTTGAATATTGTGAAATACTCTACAATGTTTCTAATCCTTTATAAACCCATTAAATTGCTGAAATCAATTACAAATTTCTTGAAATATTTAGAAATATTTCAAAATTTTTTGAAATCCCTTCAATTTTTTAAAGCTCTTAAAAGATCCTTGGAGTTTTGAAAAATACCCTAAAATCTTTAAAATTCTTTCAAATTATCTAAATAAATTGAAATCTCCGGTACTTTTATAAAATCCATTAAAAATTTGTTATATACCCTACAATTTTTCAAATTCTTTTAAATACTGGGATAAATTGAACTTTCCTTGGGGTATTTTAAAATACCCTGAAATATTTAAAATTGTTTAAAATTTTTAAAATCTTCAAATTTTTTAAAGCTCTTAAAAATTGCTTGGAATTTTTAAAAGTATTTAACCTAAAATATTTCAAATTCTTTCTAATTATCAAAATTCATTGAAAATTCATTGGAATCTTTTATTTTTATAAATTCTTTAAAATATTTGGTAACATCTTTAAATATATGAAAACATTTGAAATTCTACGAAAACCTTCAATTCTTGTGCATAAATTCTTCAAAATCCATGAAAATACTATACAATTTCATGAAATCTAATATTTCCTGAAATCCTGAAAAAATTATTTTAAAACCCTGAAAGCTTTTAAAATCCCATAAAATCACTGAAATGCTCAGGGAGCTTATAAAACCCATTTAAATCTTTTGACGTTGACTACAATTTTTCCAATATTTGGAAATTCCATTAAATTAATGATTAATTATTTTATCTTCACATATATTCAAATCATTAAAATTCTTTGAAATCCTTGATAACCGTTAGAATATTATAAAATTTCGTAAAATTACATGAAATCTTATATTTCCTAAAATCCTTGAAAATTTATTAAAATACCATAACAGCTTTTAAAATCATTTAAAATCATTAAAATACTACAACATTTTATAAAATGCATTAAAATCTTTTAAAAGACCCTAAAAATGTTTTAATCCTTTGAAATCCCAATAAATTACTGAAATCATTTCTAATTCATTGGAACTATTTAAAATACCTGGAAGTATTTAAAATTCTGTAAAATCTTTTGAAATCCCTTTAACATATTTTCAAAGCTCTTCAAAATTCTTTGAAATCTTTTAAAATATCCTAATTTTTTGAATCCATCAATTTTTATGAATATATTCTTTGAAATCCATTTGAATATTATAAAATTCCGTGAAATCAAACAAAATCTGATAATATTTCCTAAAATCCTGGAAAATTGATTAAACTACATTAAGAGATTTTAAGATCCCTTAAAATCGTTGAAATTCTTAGAAACTTTATAAATTTCTTTGGAATCTTTTAAATATCCTAAAACTTTATAGGTCCTATAAAATCGTTCCAAAACTTCCGAAATGCTTTAAATATCCTTTAAAAATGTCAAATCTCTCAATATCACTCCAATCCTTGAAAACTTTTAAATCTCCTGAAAATGTTTGGAATCTTAAAATGCCTTACAACATTTAAAATCCATTTAAATCTTTTTGAATCCCTTGGCAATTTTTAAGGCTCTTGAAAATTCCTTACAGTTTTTGAAAATACACTAAAATTCCTTTGAATAAATGAAATCTATATTATTAAACGTTTCTTGAAATAGTTTAAAATATCCTCAAATATTTCAAAAGAATTAAAGAAAACTCAAAAACAGATATAGATTTGATTTCAATAGTGATTAACCCATGCCCATATGTCAATTTATTCAAGGAAATTTCACAATAGTCACTTTTCACTTAAAAAAGTAATTAATAAAAAGTTATTTTTAAAAAAAAGTGACTACAAGTGACTTTGTGACAGTCCCGATTATTATTGGCTGTTACTTAAAATCCTTCCTACAGAAACTTCCCGACTTTTGCCATTTTTTTCAAAATCGTAAGTTTTCGTTACTGCAATAACTAAATAATTTACGCAGAAAATGTGTAAATACAAACCCGATAGGAACATGTGTTCTGATTGAAAAGTGGAGACAATATTTCAATGGGATTTGGCCCAGCGTATGTTTCTCCCTGATCTTCTTCCTGTTCAGTCGTGTCAGGAATGTGACACTGATATCGTTCATTGTTAGCTGTCGTTATAAGATAAGGTTCGACCTTTTGATTTTCCTGGAAGCCACCGAATTGCTAATTGAAAGAAATTTTCGAAAAATTGATCAAAACAGACAATTCCACATATCTGACACATCGAAGAAAATATAACCTCAAAATTACAATTCGTATTAGGTACGAAATAAGGAGAACCATATGACACTTGAAAAATATGTTACGAACCGAAAGGTTTAAACACTTACCAACAATTCAGCGCTACTCTTGCCGGGCCAATTTATTTTAAAAAGGACCGTATCATCGAATCCTTTTAAATCGTGGCCGAAAACAACTATGTACAAATTGATAAACAATAAAGAAAATTCGATACCGAAATTATCTTGTAACCCCCTCATTTTTCACACAATTTATTACTTCACATATTTTGTCTTAAACTTCAAACCCCTGTGCAGATCGCACGAATTCGTGATCATTTGTGACGACAGCAAGATTATTTCCACATTAAAAACAACACGTCAAAAGAATGTCACGGAATGTCAAAATTATCAAGATTCCTGGTGAAGACAAAACGTGAAATGAGCTCATTGGCCAATCGCGTACCGTCCTAGCAGACGAAAAACACGTAATTGTTCATGATTTGCTGTTTATTTACAGAGATTTGAACAATCATTGTTTATCCACGTCTACAGTGTCGTTCCTTATATTAAAAAACAAAAAATTATTTTGTTTTAATGTTGTCAAAGAGTTAAATATTATTTTCGCGATTTTCCTGCTGGTTGTTGAACTTAATATATATATTTTTTAATTTATGAAACAATAACAAAAATTAATTCGTAAAGAATTTTTGTCCAAAATGCGTTCGAATAATAAAAAAATGTCAATCTTAATGATTGTTTTTTGAAAATCAGCGCTAAATATTTTCAGTTTAGCCAACGAAATAAAAATACAGTGCGTGCAAACCCCTCTCAATACTGCCAGTCGATTCTGAAATGTCATAATAAAACGTCAAAAGTGTATAACCTCAAAATTACTTATTTGTTAAGAAACCTCAAAGAATCGCCTTATAAACTATAAGTTTTACATTAAAAACTTGTAATTATGTCGGTTATGTTAACTGCTGACTGGTTCACATTGGGACGAGATGCTTATTTTAGGTAAAAATCTTTACCTTCTTATTAATTCTCTGGAACTTTTCAATCTCTTTTTAATCTTTTCTATGCATTAACTGTGTTACTTTTCTGAATTATTAACTAAACTAACGGTATTGATTTTAAATTTCTGCCAACTTATTATTCTTCACCTTCTCCTGGGTAATAAAATTACTCCAAAAAAAGAGGTTAAATTTGCTAAAGAACGTTTTGCTTAATTAATCAAATCGATCTTCATTATTTAATTATCTCATTTTATCAGTAATATTTAGTCATTCTTATGATTTAGACGTATATTTTAATAGTAGGGTAATTAATTATTCATATAATAATTCAATTATTAAAAACTACGTTACAATAAAGCAGGAAGTTTACATCTTAGATTTAATTAACTTCTTTTTTCGTTTTGAATATGCAGAAAATTCGAACTTTATCCACTTCCATTTGAAAATGAGGCAAGTGCTAATAATTTAGTAATAGCAGCACCATATGGAGGATCGATAGCAATTACAAGAAATCCGAAAAAGCTTGTGAAAGTCCAAGGAACCGGAAAACCCATCATATCATTTTACTCGTCATCAGGGAAATTTATGGCTAAACTACAAGTAATTTAACTACTAAGGGACCGTTCAAAAATTACGTCATACTATTTTGAACACTTTTTCTACCCTTCCTTTAAATAAATATCAAAAATACGAACACACCCCATCCTTTTCAGTCAAAATTTGGTTTATGAATTCATTTAATAAACACGGACTTCACAGTCTAAAATGCTCTTAAAATAGAGAAAATAGATTAGTGCAGGGAACTAAATGTTTTTTTTTTAATTATTGTACATAACATATTGAAATCAATATGGAACACTTCAAATTCCTAAGATTACAAGTCGAAATATATTTAATTTTCAAAAAATAGTTAATTCTCAACTAAAAAAAATTTTCTTTTAAGAGAGATTAATTTTTAACCCACCAAGATGAATTTCCATCCAAATATTTAATTAAAGAAGATTAAACTTCAGCAAAAAGAAGTTGCATTTTTAACCAAATAGTTAAACTTTCCAATCAAAAACACGATTTTTTTAGAAAAACCTTGAGTTTTTAAACCGAAAAGCAGAATTAAAAAAAAAATTTCAACCAAAAAATATGACTTCTATCATAAAAGATTAATTTTCTACCAAAAAGGATTTTCAATCGAAAGAGATGAATCTTTAACCTACCAAGATGCATATTCAACCAAATGTTTGAATATTTAATCAAAGAAGAAAAAACTTTAACCAAAAAAGTTGCATTTTAACCAAGTAGTTTAACATTTAAGCCAAAAAGATTCATTTTTTAGAATAAAGTTGAATTTTCAACCCGACAAGTAGAATTTTTACAAGAATTATAATTTTTAAACGAGAAAGATGAATTTCCAATAAAAAAAATATAACTTTTTTACTATAAAAGTTTAATTTCCTATCAGAAAAGATTTTCTAACGAAATAAGGGATGAATTTTCAACCAAACGGTCGAATATTCAATTAAAGAAGAATTAAGTTAAGAAACAAAAATTGTATTTTTATCCAAATATTTGAATTTTCAACATATTCAGACAAATTTTCAAACAAATAGTCCAATTTTCCAACAAAGGATTAAGCTTCAACCAAAATCAGTTGCATTTTCATCCAAATAGTTAAAAAAAAAGAGATATTGTCTTTAACCAAGAAAGAAGAATTCTCATCCAAGAGAGATAACTTTTTTACTACATAATAAAAAATTTTCATCTAAAGAGACGAATTATCAATAAAACAGTTGAATTTTCCACACAAAAAAGGATTTTTTAACCAAATAAACCAATTTTCAAGAAAATAATTGGTTAGCAAAATAGTTGAATCCTCAACCAAAAAGATGCGTTTTAAACAATATGCATTAATTCTTAACTAAATATTTAAATTTGTAAATTTGTAAAAAAAGTGAACATTCATAAAAATATGTAGTTAAATTTTCAACAAAAGAGGTTAATCTTTAAAAAAAATTGAATTAAATGTTGACAAAGCAGTTTAACTTTTAAGCGTGTACTTGAATTTTCAATGGACAAATATTAATTTTTAACCAAATAGTTAAATTTTCCGCCAGAAAGATTAATTTTCTACCATAAAAGGGGAACTTTTAACGGAAAGGTCAATTTTTACCTAATAGTTGAATTTTTATCAAAGGAGATGATTTTTCTAATCAAAAAGACGGATTTTCTACAAAACATGATTACTTTTTCAATCCAAAAATATGAATTTTCAACAAAAACATTGATTTTATACCAAATAGTTACATTTTTAATTAAAATAAATGATATATCAGTCAAAAAGATTTTTATTTAAAAAAAAGAAACAGTTGAATTCATCCAAAGACGAATTTTCAACATAACAGTTGAATCCTTGCCCAGTTGCATTTTCATCCCAAGATTAATTTTCTGCCAGAATAGTTGAATTTTCAACCCAAAAAGACAAATTTTGAAGTAAAAAAGACGAAATTCTTGCGTGACAGTTGAAGTTTCAAACCGAAAATATAAATTTTTAACAAAAAAAGTTAATTTAAAACAATTTACTTAAAATTTTGTTAAAACTTGAATTTTCAAGCTGAAAGACGAAAAAGAATTTAGAACAAAGAAGTTAATTTACAACCAAACAGTTGCATTTTCATATACATTTCTCCTCATTGAGAAATTGTTTTACAGTTGCATTTTCAACTAAAATAAATGATATTTCAATTAAAATAGATTTTAATATGAAATAAAAAGCAGTTGAATTCAAACAAAGAAGACGAATTTCTAATAAAATAGTTTAAATCTTATCCAGTTTCATTTTTAACTGAAGAAGATGAAATTTCTTTCAAAATAGTGGAATTTTCAACCCAGAAAGTCGAGTTTTCAACAAAACAGTTGAATTTTCGAACAAAAAAGATGAATTTAACAAGATAGTCGATTTTGCACAAAATCAACCAAAAGAGATCAATTCTGTACAAAAAAAAAGTTGAATGGACATATTGGGCTTCATTAATTTAATTCGCATTTGAGCAAAAAAAAAAGAGAAAAGGCGGAAGTTCTTTGAAAGCAGGAGAAAAAAAGAGGGAAATTAGGGGAACAGGAGAAAGAGTGTGAAATCTGTAAACGACTAAAGCAAAACTTGTCAAATAAAACCACGAATTTTTATTTTTTCAAACATCAAGTGTGACGTCACAAAGTCCAACCCTCCTTTTTCAGTTTGACATAGTTTTTGAAGGGCCCGTAATATTTTACTGATTAAAATGTTTGTATGTGATTTGTACTTCATTGATTTAATGAATCGAAATAACGATTAATTAAAATAATTTTAAAGTGGACGAGTGGACAGTTAGTCACTTTAGGCTGGTCTCATCGAGAAGAATTGCTCTGTATTCAGGAAGATGGAATGGTTCTCATCTACGACATGTTTGGAAATTATCAACATGCCTTTAGCATGGGAAACGTAATATATTCGTATATGACAATTTTTAATTAAAATAAAATTATTCAATTGCTCAGCGATTGCAAATAATAAAACTTTATTCATTTCCACAGGAGGCAAAAGAGACCAAAGTGATTGATGCCAAATTTTTTGTAAGTGTAAATGGCACTGGAGTTGCGATTCTCACATCTACGAGTCGAATCTTCTTGGTAAACAATGTGACAGAACCGAAAGTTCGACAAATAGAGATTCCGAGTGAGTTTTCAATTAATAATGTTTTTTAATCATATGAGTGCAAAATATGATTTTTTAGCTTACAAGATCATCAAAGCAGATTTCAATTTCTTTTCCATATTCTCCTTTTTTCCCATTTTTTTCTAAGAAAAATATTTTTGTGTTGAAAATTTGTCTTCTTGGGTAGAAAATTCAACTATTTGGTTTAAAATTAATTTTTTTTTTTTGAAAATTCAAGTATTTTGTTGAAAATCGTCTTTCTCGCTTGTAAAATTGAAAAATGTAGTTGACATTTTTGTAGGACTGAAAAATCTTTCTTGGTTAAAAATTCAACTCTTTTCTTAAAAATGTATATTCTTGGTTTAAAAATTCATTTCCTGCTCGAAAATCAATTTTTTTTGAGGGTTCAACTATTTTGTTGAATATTTGTATTTTTTGGTTGATTAAAAATGTTTTTAATTTAAAATTACAAGATTTTTGGTTGAATAATCATCTTTTTTAATTAAAAATGTATCTTCGATGGAAAAGTAATTTTGTATTAAAACCTATTTCTGCTTAATTAAAAAGTCTACTATTCTGTTTTTAGTTTGGAATTAATCTTTTTTTTGGTTTGAAAACTCAAGTACATAGTTGAAAGTTGAACTTTGTGTAAAAAATTCACCTTATTTCTTGAAGATTCATCTATTTGGTTGAAAATTAAACTACTTTATTGCAAATAAACTTTTTTGTTGAAAATGCACATTTTCGAGTTTAAAATTCAACATTTTGCAGAAAAATCACATTTTAGCTTAAAATTTCTACAGTTTGTTTCAAAATGCAAATTTTTGATAGAAAATAATTCTGCTTTTAATGAGGAATCACCTCTTTTGTTAAAAATTCAACTATTTGGTAGAAAATTAACTTTTTTCTTAAATGTTAATATTTTCAGGGCTCTTAGGCTTGACATATTAACAGTTTTGTGGAAAATTTAATTGTTTGGTTGAGAATTTAACTGTTTGGTTTAAAATGAACTTTTTTGTTGAAGTTTCATATTTTTGGGTTAAAAATAAATTTTTTCAACTGAAAATTTAACCATTCCATTGTCGGTTGAAAATTGATCTTTTTTAGGTGACAGTTCTACAACTTGGTTAAAAATTAATGTATTTTGTTGAAGTGGAAGATTAATCTTCTTTCTTTGTAGGTTGAAAATTTATTTATTTTGTTGGCGATTTAATTCTTTTTTTTTAATTCATCGGTTATTTTTTGGTCGAAAATTCAACTGCTTTATTGAAAATTCATCTTCCTTTGTTAGAAAATTCAACTACATTAAAAATAATCGACTTTTTGGGTTGAAGATTCAACTAGTTGGTGAAAAATGTAACTGTTTGTGGTTGAAGTTTAATCTTTTTTGTTTGAAAATTCGACCATTTATTTGGAAATGCATCTTTGTGGGTTGAAAATTTAACTATTTTTTTGGCCATTTTTTTTCTTCAAAATTCATATGTTTTGTTACAAAGTACATTTTTGGTCGAAAATCAATTTCTTTATTGAAAATTCGTCTTTTTCGGTTGAAAAGTTAGTTTTTTGTGGTTGAAATGTCCAGCTGTTTGGTTAAAAATTAACTTTTTTCTGAAAATTCATTTTATCGAACCTGAAAGTCAAGTTTTTTCTAAAAAATCGACTTTTTAGCTTTAAGACTCAATTCTTTGTTTGAAAATGTGTTTTTTGTTGTTGAGAACTCATCTCTTTTGGTAGAAAATTCTTCTTTGTTGATTGTAAAATGAAAATTTGGTTTAAAGTGCAAAATATTTCGACTATCATTCCCCTATTTTCGTGAGAAATCACCTATTTCCCCTGTTTTGAGAGAATTTTTGGACTTTTGAAGCCTGTCAAAGGCATAGAGTGTCGGAGAAAAAGTTACAAGAAAAATATTTTGTTGATTTAATTGTATGTAAACTAGAACTCGGAGGACCAGTCGAATGGTGCATCGTGCGCAGGGATAGAGACAGTCAAGTGATCCTCTCGAATCAAGAAGGCATTCATGAAATTCATCACAATCAAACTTCTGCAACCTCGGCCTTTGTAAGCACAATAAGTATTTTTTTAGACTCTAATAAGTTTGCAAGTGAGAATTTTAATATCATAAAACTTATACCCCAAATTCCTAATTTCAGAGTAAACTCTTTAATAACAAAGTAACTAGCGTGACAGCAATAGCAGTTTCTGGAAACAATAGACACATCGCTTTGTATTCCGACTCTGGATACTTGTATCTCGGCTCAGTCGATTTCAAGACAAAATACTGCGAATGTGCGACAAATATGAAAGAACCTGTGACCGACATTGCCTGGTTTGTTTTCAGCCAAAATTAAACTTCTGATTTGATGAAATGATAAAATTTCCTATTATTTATGCTCGAAACATTTCAGGTGTGGAACAGAAGCTGTAGTTTGCAACTGGAACTCAACCGTGATGATTGTCGGTCGATCTGGAGAAACGATGCTTTACACTTACGACGGTCCGGTTCACCTCGTAACAGAAATTGACGGAGTGCGTGTTATTTCAAGTTACACGCACGAAATGATTCAGAAAGTTCCAAGTGTCGTGCAAAAAATATTCCGTATTAATTCAACGGATCCTGCTTCGTACCTCCTAGAAGCCTCGAAACAGTTTCAGAAAAAGAGTCACAAAGCTGATAGTTACATTGATTTAGTTAAGGGTAAATTGGATCCTGCTGTGACTGATTGTATTACTGCTGCCAGTCACGAATTTGATTTTGATACTCAGAAGCTTCTCATGAGGGTGAGTGAGAAATATAATAATAATAATAATAATAATAATAATATTATAAAACTTTTTTAATTTTGCGTCTTTTCGATATTTAAAGGAAACTGAAAGTAATTGTGTGTTATATTTTATTGATAGGCTGCCAAATACGGAAAGGGATTCAGCAAGACGATTAATCCTGAAAATTATGTCAGCATGTGTCGAATTTTGAGAATTCTGAATGCAGTTCGGCATCCCAATATCGGAATTCCTTTGACTTTCACCCAGTATCCTTTAAATCTTAAAAATGTTGACATTTTTTTTAAACTCCCCACTCTTATGTTAAGTAATTTTTCCAAATATTTTCATTAGTAAAATATTTATCAAACATTCTTTTTCCTTTTTTTAATTACTAGAACATATCTTTAATTATTTAATGTTGGCTATGTATTTTTCTAGATTTTGTTGATAAATTCACCTAATTTTATATGTTTAACAACAATTTAAAAGATTGAAACCATTTAAAAAAAGATTTTAGATATTTTTACTTCCCGTTTAATCTGTCGTTAAATCTAGAAAAGTAGATCACCAAATCTAAGGGTGTATTTAGGAAATAGCGCAAAGCGCGATACACTTAATACATGTTGAAAGATTTTATGGGTAGTAGTAATTTTAAAAATAGTGGAAAACTCTGTTCTTACTGATATTTGTTTAAAATGCCTTAAAATCTTTGAAATTTTATTAAAATGTTATAATGTCCCTTGAAATCCCGCAAGTTTTAATGAAATCTGACAATATTCATTGAAATTTCTTACCATTTTTTTACTACATATCTTGAAATTTCTTTGAAATTCTTTAAAATATTCCCAGTCCTTTGAAATTGAAATTTTTAAAATGTACTGAAATTCCTTGAAATATTTTTAAGTATCTTCAAATGTTTGAAATTGTTCAATTCTTATGAATAAATTCATTGAAATTTCATGAAAATATTATAAAAACTCTTGAAATCCTGTAAAATTTCCATTCTGGAAAATATAGAATCTATTGAATTTCCTTTCAAATCCTTTGAAATATGTGAAAAACGTGGAATGTTTCTGATAGTCCTTCGAATCTTTTCAGGTATCCTAAAATCTTACAAATTCGTTGAAATATCTTTGAAATCCTTTTAAATATCCTAAAATATTTCCAATTCTTTGAAAGCTCTTCAAATTTTTTAAATATACTTAAATTCCTTAAATTATTTGAAAATATCTTTAAATCTTTCCGATCTTTTTATTGTTGTGAATAAATTATTTGAAATTTCATCAAAAGATGATAAAATCTCTTTAAATCCTGTAAAATTTCATAAAATCTGATTATATTCCTTGAAATCCCTTAAAATACCTTTTTGAGAGCCTTTAAACCTCTTTAAAATAACTAGAATCCTCGGAAATCTACGAAATCTCTCGAAATTCTTGGAATACCTTGAAATATTTAAAAATCCTAACAAGTCTTAGAAATCCTTTAAAATTTCTCATTTTTTGTGAAAAAATTCGTTAAAATTTCCTTAAAAAATTCTAAAATTTTTTGAAATCCGGTAAAATTGTATGAAATCTGATTCAGTCCCTTGAAACACTTTGAGAACCTGAAATCTTCATTAACTTACCTTTTTAAGAGCCTTTAAAATTACTGAAATCCTCGCAATTTTTATGAAATCAGTTGAAACTTAAAAATCTTCTAAAATATTTGGAAATCATTGAACTTTTCTAATATTCCTTGCAATCCTTTCAAAAATCGTAAAATCTTGAAAGTCCTTTTAAATTTGTTTGGTCCTTTGGAAATATCTTGAAATTTTTTTAAATCTCTTCTCAATTTTTGAACATACTTTGAAATCCTTTACAATTTTTAAAAACTCTTGAAAATTCTTTAGAATCTTTTAACATGCCTTAAAATCCTTTGCTATCGCTTCAAATTCTTAAAATCAACCGAGATTCCTTGGAATATATGAAAGTCTATTGAAGTTCCTCAATGATTGTTAATAAATTCTTTAAAATTTAATTACATTTTCACATTTTCCAAAATCGGATGATATTCTTTAAATATTTTAAGTTCTGTGAAATCTTTTGAGATCCCTGAAATTCATTAAAATACTACATCAAGAGCCTTTAAAATTCTTTTAAATTACTGAAATCCTCGGAAATGTTAAAAAGTCCTGTGAAATCTTTCGAAATTCCGTGAAAATTCATTGAAATATTTGGAAATCCTGGAAATCTTCTGAAATTTCTTGGACTTTCTTCACATACTTCAAGGTATTCCCAAAGATTTTAAAACATTTGACAGATTTTAATCCTTCTTTTCAAAAATCGTTGACAATGCCTTGAAATATTGGAAATTCTCTTTAAATATTTGAAATCCCTCAAATCTTGTGAATAAATTTGGTGAAATTACATTAAAATGTTATAAAATCCTTGGAAATCCAGTGAAATTATATCGAATTTGATGATATTCCTTAAAATCTTCGAAGTTCTATCAAATCCTTTTATAACCTGGAAAATTCATTATAATACGTTATTGAGAGCCTTTAAAATCCTTTGAAATATTTGGAAATCATCTAAAATTCCTTGACATATTGTCAAGTATCTTAGCTTAACCTGATGAAATTAAAAAATTGTGAAAAAACTTTGTTTTTTGGATATTTTTTTCAGGGTTTCGAACGAAATTAAGGGAAATTTTTGGGTTTTTGCCAATTATTTCGATAAATTTAAAAGAATTTGACTAAAAACTAAGCTTAGTCTACAAAATTATAAAAACATAATGAGCCTGCGAAGGCACAATGTCAAAATTATGTGTTAATCGTATTTTATATAAAAAACAACGAAAAGAACGAAACTTTCGTTACGTTCCTTTCTGTTTCTTTCCACATAAAACTTTGACGAAACACAAATTTGACAATATGCCTCCGTAGCTGCATTATTTTTTAGTAACTTTTCATACTTAGCATTATTTTCAGGTAAATTATATGGAATTTTAAGAAATAATTGGAAAGTATCTGAAAATGCCCCTTAATTTCGTTCGAATCTCTGATTTTTTTACATAATGATAAAAAAATCAAAATACTACTCTAATCATACTGACATGAAGTCGTTACCATAACATAACAATCTTTGAAATCTTTGTGCAATTTTCGTCTGTTCTCAAAAATAATTTAAAACCCTTTGAAGTATTTACCTTTTGAATCTTCTAAAATTTTTTTAAATCTCGAAATCTAATGTATCCTCAAAAGTCGAGAGACCCCCTTTTGAAAAAATATTTTTTTTGCATTAATTGCTTGACTGTCTTCATAATTGGAATAATTTCTTTTCATAAATTTACTATTTCTAGCAAAGTAGTTAATTTTGTTTAAACACTAAAAAAATACTTTGATGTACAAGAAACTGAAATGTTTTTAATCTATTGACAACGATCCTTATAGTTAATTAACTGAAAGCACTCTGTAATTTTCTTAACCGATGCAGATTAAACGCATTAACGAGTCAAGTTCTTTTGGACAGATTAGTCGTAAGAAGACATTATTACTTGAGTATTCAAATCGCTCGACATCTTCGGTTGTCGGAAATTGATGGCGAAAGCAGAATTTTGGCTCAGTGGGCTTGTTATAAGGTATTATTTTTTAAAAATTATTTCAGGGTCAGCTCTGAACGTTATAGAATAATAAAGATTGTTTTTTAAATCATCCTTTTAATACAGGTTAAACAAACGCAACTAGATAAGGAACAAATTGCCGAAGAAATCGCAGATAAATTAGGGTACGCTCCAGGAGTTTCTTACAGTGAAATAGCCATAAGAGCTGCCGATTGCGGAAGAAAGCAGTTAGCCATCAAAGTAAGTTGACGAATAATTTTCTTCAAATATAATTGTATTTTCTACTTTAATATTTTAATAGTTTAGTGATTTTAGAATCACATAAAGGAATCTTTTCTTCCATTTAGTTAATAGATTATGAGCCAAAAGCTCAGCTTCAAGTACCTTTGTTACTCAGACTGGGAGAGGAAAGAGTTGCTCTTAACAAAGCTGTGGAAAGTGGAAATACAGATTTAGTTTACCATGTTATTCTCCATCTCAGAGAACACATGCCCTTAGGAGATTTTCAGGTATATTCCAAATTTTTTAATTATTTTTATATTTAATAATGTATTAAGGATTTAAAAGATTATCTCAATTTTTCTCAATTTATTAGTAACGACTCTTTAATTATAAAATCTCAGAGATAATTAAGTTTAGAATTCAGGGCAGCCGTTTTAATCACAAACAAAATCCCGTTTTTTTCCGGTTTCCAAACATTTTTCACCATTTGTTGTTTTATATTTATTCAAAATTTTAATTATTTTTGAAATTTTTTCAGAACATCTGAACATCTTTTAAAATTATTAGAATTCTTCCTAAAATTCTGTTTAAATCCTGCAAAATAAAAAATATTTCCTCAAAATCTTTTTAAATATTCTCTTAAAATTAATTTTTTTCAACTAAAGTCATTTACAATTTTTCTATGAATCTTCAGAAAATATTTTTTTACTATTTTAAAGCCTTCCATCATTCTCAAGAAGCTTCTAAATTTGTTGTTCGAAACCTGCAAAAATCTACATTTTGTTTGAAATTAGGCCGTGGGCTATTTCCACCGAAAATTCGGTACGAATAGCCGGGTTTGGTCGGTATACGTATACATTTCGTTTAAATTATTTGAAATTATATAAAATTTTTAATTAACTTTTAATCTTTTCAGACTTTCTAAATATCTCTTCAACTTAATCGAATTTTTCGAAAGAATTATAGGTGTTCAATATTTATTATACATCGAAATTCAACAATTTGACTTGTAAATTAAATTTTTTCAAATAGAGCAATTAAAATTGTAACGTTCAAAGTTTATTTTTTTTGTTTACTTTTAAATATTTTATTTATAATTACTCATTTTACATAAACAATCAAATATTTCTAAATATTAGCAATTATTATTTTTCTTAAATACAAAATTTCAAAGTTAGACTAAAACAATGTTTTAAATTTAATAAAAGCCTTTAATTATATTATTTTCAAGTTATTTAAAAATTGAAAATAGTTTATGAAGTTTCAATCAGGCGTTTACATTTGTTTAATTACTAAGACTTTTTAATAGAAATGGTTTAATTTTTAACTTAAAAATCTTGAAATTCTTAAATTTTGCACTGATTCCGAATCGTCTTGTAAAATCAATTATTATTCACTTGTTAAACCTTAATATATAGCTCAATTTTAAAACCCATCATAATTTATGTTTATATTTGATCAAATAAAAAGGTTTTTGTCCAAAATTGTCAATTGACAATTTCTAAGTGAAAAATTTTTTAATTACGCATAGAAATCAAACTTAGATTATTTGTCTACAAACTTGAAAATTCCTGGTCAAAACTAAATTCACTGTCATTTCCCGGATTATCCCGGTCCAGAGGTCACCCTGAGAATTGTGTTGAATGACGCTAATTTTTTTCTTCAGATGTCTATTATGCATTGTCCTTTAGCTATGGCCTTGTATATAAAATACTGTCAGAGTCACAACCGAGAGACTTTGCGGGATATCTACAATCAATATGACGATTACCATTCCCAAGCTCTCTGGTTTGTTAAGGAAAGCTACCGACCAAAGGTGAGTTTCCTTTGTACTATCTTTTCAGGAAAACCTCTGAAATATCAATAAATGAACAATAATAATTTACAAGTGTTCGCACATAAGTATATCTGGAAAATAATAATGTTAATATATTAAATTATTATTTATCAATTTTAAATCTTTGTAATTGTACAACAAACTGAAATTATTCAGTTTCTTTTTCAGTTAATAAGTTTTTCATTTTTTATGGCATGGGATAAAGAAAAAGCTTAAACCTTTTCCACTTATGATATTAATTTTAATCAGAATATACATATATAATTTATCGAATCCATTTAGAATTATGCAGGATTTTACACTTGAAGTCGCAGAATCTCTAGTAAGTTTGATGCTTGCTAAATAACTTTTGTAGCCGGTAGAATTAATTTTTCTTACAATATAGTTTTCTAATTTCTCTTGGAAACAATGACAGATACGAAAAAAATGTTAAGATAAAAGTTTGCACGTCTAAAAAAGTCATATAAAAAATGTCTCTTGTACTTTTGCGATATAATTCATGGTTTCCTAAAAAATTCAAATATTACATTTTTAGAAAAAAAAATTCTGCCGGCCTCAAAAATGGTCTAGAGCCTAGACCGCATTATGCTGATAAGATACCTTTTTTCGATTAGTAGAAACTTTTCAAAAATATTAGGAAAAATAAAGAAGGTTGGGTTTTCTAGAAAATATATTTTTTTCATGTTTTCCAAATTTAAATAAAAAAAGAAAAAAGATTTTCTGGAAAACCCCACCTTTTTTATTGTTGCAAATATTTTCGGAAATTTTCTACTCATAGGAGCCAGATATCTTAGCATTTGATTGTAATAAAAAAGAAATCTCTCAGGAAGAAAAGTTTTTAAAAAATTAGCAAAAAGTTTAAAGGTGGGTTTTTCGAGAAAATCGATTTTTTTCAGAAAAATTGCAGCTATTTTGTTCATTTGATATCTTTTTTTTAATGTTTCGGCGGATTTCACAAGAAAACTATGAACGCTATTAGAATAAAAAATAAAAAAATAAATATAAGTATAAATATCTGTTAGATTTTTTTTCCAAATCTGAAAAATATGTATCACCTTATTTCCTCTAAAAAAACAGCATATTTATTTCCCGAGAAATTCTGAGACTTCATGCATAGAATCCTGCCTGATTTGAAATGGATTCGGTCAATTACATTTTTTAAATAGTATATAACAAGTAGGGCCATTTTTTAATTTCAAGAATAATAAGAAAGTCAGAATGATTTCAAATACTATAAAATCCGTAATGATTTCCCCATTTTAAACCATTTAAAACTGTAAACAATTTTTGTTGTGGATCTTTTGATCAGCTTTCAGCTTGAAACTTTCAACATAACTTTATTGTAAACAGGAATCGTTTAAAATTTAACAAATTTGTATTTAAAACATTTAATTTAAAAAAAAAATCTTTTAACCAATACTTACTTCAATAATTAATTTTAATCTGAAATGTCCATAATTGCTTGATTAAATGTTTCAAATAAAAAATAAAGAATAAAGAATGAAAAACTTTAAATAATTTAAAAAATTCCAATTCAAAGCCTTCGATATTAAAAAACATGTAAATGAGAAATATTAATTATTGTAGAAAGTCCAAAACTTAGTATGTATAAAAATGGAGGAATTTGTATTCCTAAGCTCACCAATTTAAATAACTTCACTAAGCATTTAAACTGAAAATTAATTAATTTCACAACTTAAAAGCAAACAATTTTCAAAATTAAGAGCATTTTAAATTGAAAATTTTTTAATTTGAATTTCTAAAAAATGGTAAAATATCAAATTTATATCTATCAAACCTAAAAATTCACAATTTTCAGAACGAAAAAAATGAAACATTTTTATTTCTTTTTATAAAATTAGGAGTTTTATATTTAAAGCAAATAAAATTGATCTGAAATCCTTGTATAATGTGAATTCTTTGAATCTTCTTAATTCTTTGAATTCAGAGCATTTCTTGAATTCCGTGAAATCCCTAAATTCCTTCAATTCTTCTGAATTCTCTGCATTAATTTGATGTCTTCGGAATTTATGGGATTCTTAGAATTTAGGAAATTCCACAAATTTAATGAATCCAGATGAAGCAGTCTTTAGATGATTAGAATCTTTAACTTTCTTAGTTTTTTATATGAAGAAGTAAAAATTAAAGATTTACGTTTCTATCTTCAAAATTAAGAGTTTTATACTTTTATATTGAAAGCAATCAAAATGCTCCAGATTCCCTGAATTCCTTATATGCTCTAAAGTCCCTGAAATTCTCTAAATTTTGTATAATCCTGGAATTTCTTGAATATTATGACTCCTAGAATATTCTGAATTCCTGAAATGCTCTGAATTCGTTTAACCTTCTGGATTCCTGAAATTCCTATAATTCTCTCAACTATATGAATTTCCTGCATTCTCTAAACTCGTTAAATTCCCTCTATTGCATGAATTTACTTAATTCCTTTAATGCTATAAAATCTCTTTAATGTTCTGAAATCCTCGAATATCCTGAATTTCTTGAATTTTTTAAGTTCGTCAAATTTTTTGATTTTTTTGAGATTATAAATAATGATATAGATGTAGGGTTTGTTAGTCACTTTCTATATATAAAAACACTAGTCAAAGTCAATTCCTCAAAAAGTAGGTAGGTCTGCACTGTTGTAAAAATCTCAAGAATGGGCGGTCCGAAACAAAAAAATTAAACAGTTTCAGATTCAGTATGACTCCAGCAGCCGGTTGAACTAGGATTTCTGATATACATGCAAAAATAACAAAGTGGCAATGAAAAAACAAAACGAAAAAAGTGGGTTTATTTTCAGTTTTTTGCAAAAAAATATAGTTAAAATTAATTTTTTTAAATAATCATAGTGCATCCGGTTTCTGGAGGCATACTGAATCTAAAACTGTTAAATTTTTTTGTTTCTAACAGCCCATTCTCGAGATTTTTACAACAACGCGCACCTACCTACTTTTTGAGAAGTAGACTTTGACTGACGTTTTTATCTATAAAAAGTGCATAAAATAAATGAAAAAAAAGGTTCAATGTATTTTATGAGTGAATTTATTAAGCCTAACAAACCCTACATCAATATCATTATTGATAATCTGAGAAAAAAATTCACAAATATAGCTTTTTTTCGAGCGTTTCAAAGTAGAATACTGTCTTAAAAATTCTGACTTCTCTATATTTTGGAAAATCTGAATTCTTTGAATTCTCTGAAATCCATATTTTCTCTGAATTTCCTGAGATCTCCGAATATCATTGGTTCCTTTAATATTCGGAAGTCCTTGAATTCTCTAAATTCAAAATATTTCAGGAATTCTCTAAAGATCATGAATTCTTTTAAATCCCTCAATTTTTTCTAAATATCTAAATTTCTTAAATATCTCGAATTTTCGGAAATCTTTTATTTTTTCAATTCTTCTCAATTCTGTGCATTAATTTGAAGCCCTTCTAATTCAGGAAATTCGAATCATTCAGATAATTGAGGGAAATTCACAAATTCAGGAAATGCCGAGGATTTAAAAAAAATGAAATGAATTTAAGAAATATATCAGGTGATTCGGCGGAATTCAGAATATTTCAAGGAATTTAAAAGAATTCAAAAGGTTTAAAGGAATTCAAAAACATTCCAAGCTACTAAAAAAATGCATGAAAAATAAAATCTTGCTTTTCAAATTATTGTTAACAACTTAAAATTGGAATCATAGCAATATTGTTTTATATTTGTATATTATTAATTGATAATGTAATATTTCCCGTGTACTGTAGAGTGCGTATCACTGCTATTCTAAAATGAAGCTTTTTCGATTTTTCAGAACACGATTTCTAGAGATACGCTATTAAAATCTGCCCATGAATATTTTAAACTAGCTCGAAACGATACGAATGCTGCTTTAACAGAAGAGCAAATAAAACTTTTGCGATATCAGCGTTCTTTGGAAGAAACTTTACATGAATCGGTAGTCGGCAAACCACTTCACGAAACAGTTCAGATTTTGCTTCTTCAAAACGAAATCAAACTTGCTGACAAACTGCGGTCTGAATACAAAATTCCTGATCGAAGGTATTTAAAATATTGAGACCATAACAATGTAAATATTTTAATAATAATGTTTAAATATATATATATCAATTTGTGTACTTTGGCTTGTGTGAAGATATTGGTGGCTGAGGATACAAAACTTAGCAAAAAAGGGACTCTGGATTGAAATGGAGAAGTTTTCAAAGAGCAAAAAATCGCCGATTGGCTACGAGGTAAGTATCGGAAATTGGATTTAATTCAGAATTTAGTTTTGAAAAATTATTTGTTTATGGAAAATGTATTTTTCTGCAGCCGTTTATTGACGAATGCCTGAAATACAAAAACGAAATGGAGGCGAAGAAATATTTGCCTCGAGTGAAAGACGAGTTGAAAGTAAAATATTTAACAAAAGTACAGTGAGTAGAATTGAGATTCCACATTATTTGATCTTGAGTCTTGAACTGATCGTAAATTTGTTAAAAATTTCATTTTTAGCATGTTGATGGAAGCAGCACAAGCCGCTCTCGAACAAAAAGATTCGGCTGCTTTGTCTTACGTTTTGGCTCAATGTGGACCATCAGAACGTAAAATTGCAGACAAAATTAACGCGATGATATCTGGTCTCAAATCCGGAAAATAAATTATCAATCCATAAACCAAACATTTCTACTTTTGTATCTATTTAGATCAATATCCTGAAAAGACAATGCTTCGAATTACTTGTATTCATTTAGCCAGTTATTGATATTTAAAAATGTAAAAAATCATTATTTTGTAAATATGTACATATTATTATTATTATTATTATTATTATTCTTATTATTATTATTATTATTATTGTTATTGATAGAATGAATAAAACGCACTTTATACTAAATTGGAGTCCTTTTTATTGTAAAAATATGCACCTTTTCCATATAAATTCAATTCAAATACACTCAAATATTGATAAATTCTAAAAAACAATATCCAATGGAAATCACAATATATTTAACATTCAACCATTCACTGATAAAAAAATGTTCTAAACTGTTTTAACAGTTCAGTTTTAATCCTAAACCCCTTTAAAAAATGTAACTAACCTCAACAAAATATTTTTACATCACTAAATAATTTTTGGAAATTACCTTTTATATTCAATTTTTATTAAAAAAATATATCGTAATTTGAAAGATAGGAAAATGTCTCCTAATCATGTAACTTTTCCAGCAGATCCTATAAACGCATCGTGTTTTTTTACAAGATCTGCCACTATTTGTTGCTCAATTTCCTCCCCGGCAGCAATTTGAGATTTACTCAAAGATATTGGATAATTATCGTCCCGACTCACAATTACGACGTGTTCCTTTCGAGTGTGAAGCATATTTGCCACAACCAACTGTCGAAAAGAGGTATTTTTGTTAAAAATACGTTTTTCAATTAACAGGAAGGTTTTTTCTAAATTTCATCAAGGAACTTGAAATTTTATCGACAAGTTGGAGAAAGAATGTGATGCACTTACATAGTGTTTATATTTATTGAGTGCGTCCCTTGCTTTGGAAATTAATAGATTTTCATCGGTTTCGAGCTTGAAGGAAACAACAAATGCCTCTGGAACCCAAAGACTTACCAAAGGTTCAAGAATTTTTGGAACTAGATGAAGTGCAATCGTTGGAGGACCACTGGAAGAAATTTTGTGGACAGACTGAAAATTATTGATAAAATTAATTCAGTGAAGAAAGTTTCTAATTCTGATTGGAATATGTATTGATTTGGTTGATTGATTTTACAGCCCAAAATACTCTCAAAACTGAGGAAATAGGGTGATTTTTCACGAAAATGGGAGAATAAATTCTTCTAAATAAAATTATTTTTATAGATGCCATATCGCACAAAATATCAAAAAGTTAAGATTTCAATCAGAAATATATTGCATTTTCAACCAAATACATCGTTGATTTTTTTAACAAAATAATGAAATTTTCCACAAAATAGTTGAATTATAAATAAAAAAAGAGATGAAGTCTCAACGAAAAATATAATTGTTGATATTTCAATTTAGAAAGTAATTTAATTTTAAATAAAATACAGTCGAATTTGACCAAAACTATAAATTCTTGACAAAAAATTGAATAGTTGATAGTTTAAACAAAAAATACTTCAATTTTTAATTAAAAAATTTTAATTCAACCAAAAACCAAACCAGATTCATTTTTTACAAAACAGTTGCACTTTTAATAATGAAAGATCAAATTTCGACCAAAAGAGATCAATTTTCAAAACTAAATGATGAATTTTCAACTAAAAATTTGAATTTTCAATCAGAAAAGATTTTGAAGTCAAAAAAAATTGCAACCAAATTGTAGAATTTTTTAAATGAAAAAGGAAAATGCTCTAGAAAATAGTTGAAATGTCCACCTGAAAATATTAATTTTCAATAAAAAGTGGAATTATTACATTTTTAGTTGACAAATTTAATATTATAATTTTTAACAATTGAAAAATATCCTAAAAAATGTTGGTAACATTATAGTCTAAAGGAAAAAATAATTTTCAATACATAATCCAAATTTCCTGCGAATATTCAATGTTCAACAAAGGTATGGATATTCAAGTAATAAAATGATTTTTTAACAAAGTAGTTCAACTTTGAATAAAGAAGATTAATTTTCCACCAAAAAAGGAAAATTTACTAAAAAATACATAAATATTCAACCAAATTGTTGAATTTTCATCTAAAAACAATGAATTTATAACCAATAATAGAATAGTTAAATTCTTAGCCACAACAATAAAAATTCAACAAAAAAACAACATTTTAAAATGAAATAGTTACATTTTTTACAGAAGAGATGGATCTTCAACTAATAAAATTATATTTTTAACAAAGTAGTTAACTTTCAACCAAAAAAGGTACATTTTCAATCAAACGATAGTTCAATCTTTAACCAATAATATGAATTTTTGACAAAGTAGTTCCACTTTCAACTAAGTAGGTAAACTTTTCAATCAAAAAGGTGAATTTTTATAAAAAAACGTCGAATTTTGAACCAGGAAAGATTTTAGTGAGAAAAATCTGCAACCAAATTAATGAGTTTTCAAACCGAAATGGCAAATTCTTTAGAAAATAGTTGAATTTTCAAGCTAAAAAGATGAATTTTGAACAAAAGATTTGAATTTTTAATCTGAATAGTGGAATTTTAAACTAAAAATGATCAATTTTCATTCAGAAGTGAAACTGTTGAATAGCCAGTTGGAAAAATTGATTTCTAAGCAACAAAAAGTGAATTTTAAAGAAAATTGTTAAATGTTAAACCAAGGACATGGATCTTCAACGAATATAAATTTTCTCCGAAAAACGCAAATATACAACAAAATACCCAACATTTCCAATCAAAGAATTTAATTTGCAATCGGGAGGATTAATTTTTTACCAGATTTTTGAGTATACTCAACTAAAAACTATCAATTTTCAATAACAGTTATATTTTTATTTAAAAATAATAATTTTCATCAAAATAGTTTCATTAATCAACTAAATGAACTTTTAACAAAGTATATCAGCCTAAGTAAACAATCATTCATTTAAATAGTAATGTATGTAAAATTATTAATTAGGAAAAAAATGTGTTAACAAATTAAAATTAGAATTATTTTAGATATATTTGAATCTTTAACTAAAATCGATCAATTTTTATCTGAAAATGCATTGATTAAATTTTTGCGGGAATGAATAAGAACATTTTAAAAATGGAGTATAAAGAGGGCAATAGTTTGGAGTGTGAAGTCTGTATTTATATGCTTCACTTGAAAAATAAAATCATCAATTTTTATTTTTTTCTAGTTAATCGCCACAATACGTGTCAACCCTTTTTTGTATTTGAATAGAGACATTTCTTGGTTCTTTTAATTTTCTAGAAGTTCACAATCTTTAATGTTGGGCATTAAAAGGAATCTAAAGTTTGATTTATTCTAAATTTAATCTCTTAATTTTTAATATTGATATTTCAGACACTTTACAATTTTCTGACAAACTATTATTTCGGAAAGTAATAAAAATGTAATAAAAAATAAATACTAACCATTTCATTCGAAGGGATGTAAAAATCGGATACAGCAGCAGCTAAATACAAAATCGCTCTGCTTTTTAAAGGAGCCAGTGCTTTACAAGTGGAGCGTAATAACCAAAGGTATTCAGCTAAGGTGGTGAAATTTAGCTGAAGCAATTTCCCCTGCTTCAAAATCTCCTTATACTTGCACAGAACTTGGGAAATTTGTTCCGTGTATTCCGGAGAAACTTTAATAAAAAAGAAATATATCTTTATCCGTTATAGACACATTTCCGATATAGGATATTAAAACAAAACAAGAAGAATGTTTCATTAGTTTGTTAGGAAATTCAAATTAATTACAATATTGTAATTATAAGTTAAAAATACAAAAGGAGAATAATTTAGATTAATTTAATACTCCGATTGTACAAACTCTAATTTTTGAGATTATAGCAAAAATGAAAACAATTTATTTACTCCCAATTGTTGTAAAAATGCACCTATTACTGATGGTTTTCCATTTTCGGTTTTTAAATCGAGCATATTAAGGAATGAGTGGCCGGCAAAATGTCGTGAAAATGGCTCCAGAGTCTTCAACCTACACATTTAAAATACAGATTTTTACATTTTCAGCGCTTCTTCCTTAGCGACAAATATTCATTTGAAATTTCATTTAAAAAAACAAAGTTATTTAAAACACATTTTTTCCGTTTTTTTCTTTAAATTACCTATGAAGAAAAATAACAGCATATCCATGATCTAAAAAATATTCAGCCGACACAGAACCTCTCGTCCCAGCACTAAAATTATCAACAAAACGAACAGTGTTATGTTCCAGAGGAACCGTGGTACCACCACTCTGAAAATTAAAAAAATATATAGAAATATATGTACTCACTATATGTATAATAAAGTTTATACTTCAAATAACCTCATGAAATTGAATATTTAAAACAGTTTTTATAATACTATTTATATACATAATATATTTCCTTGAATTAAAAAAGTTTCATGCACTTAAGATCGAAATAAAATCTACTTTCTTATAAACAATTTTATGTACCAAAATCAGAGCACAAAAATGCAAAAATCAAAACAACAAAGGAAAAGCGAGGGCATTTTTGAGCATTGATTTCGGTGCATGAAACCTTTCATAAGAAAGTATATTTTATTTCGATCTCTAATGAATTTATTAAAATATAGAAACTATATAAGCTCAAGATTCGTTCTAATCTGCAGGGTTGCTTGTTAATACCACTAAGCTTTATTTTCATTGAGGCATTCATATTTTAGTTCATTTTATTGAAAGATACCTATTTTTTGTTTAAATAATTTTTAAACATTGTCTTGAAATTAGTAATTTTTAGAAACATGTTATTTTTTGGATTATTCCTTTTCCCATTTGGATACAGTAATAGTCTGAATAGATTGGTTCAGATCGTTCAGAATCAACCCCACCAAGGTTGATTAATTATTTAGGGGCCGTTCAAAAACTGCGTCAAGCTATTTTGAGCACTTTATCCACCTCTCCCTTTATTTGTCAAAATTTTGTTTTCAATTCTATTCAATAAACGCAGACTTCACAGCCAGAAATTCTCTTAAAAAGAGGGAAATAGGGTGATTTTACACAAAATAGGGCAATAAATGCTTTAAAAAAAATTAGTGTAAATAGATATAAAGTCATTACATGAAACGCTTCAAATTCCCCAGGATTCATGCCGAAAACTGTTTCATTTTGAAGAAAATAGTTTAATTTGAAAGCAAAGAAAAAAAAATTTTCTACCAAAATGAAATTTTCAACCTATTAAACTGCATTTTCAAATAAAAAAACAATTTAACTTTAACCAAAAACAGTTGGAATTTTAACCAAATAATTACATTTTCAGTCCAAAAAGATGACTTTTTCAGACTACAGTTGAATTTTCAACATGAAAATTAGAATTTTAAACAAGACTGATATTTTTTAACCAAAAAACAAGCCTGAGATTTTAAAAATATAGGTGGGTAGATCCTAGGTATCTTACGGGGGGGGGGGGGG
>NC_046664.1:64105080-64119825 GCF_010883055.1 Belonocnema kinseyi
CATAAAAATAAAGTTTTATTTTTAACGAATTTCCTCAATTACTGTTTATTAATATTAATGAATTAATATAATATTTAAAGCTCTTCAAAAATATTACTATTAGATTCAATTACCTGCATATAATCTCAGGCCTGCCAAGAAAGATGAATTTTCGATGAAAAAGATTACTTTTTTACCATGACAGATTAATTTTCAATACATAAGAACGAATTTTTAACAAACCAGTTGCATTTTCGACCAGAAAGTTGGTAGGCGCTAAGCGTCTACAGGAAAGCATTAACAATTATTTTTTTAATTTTGAAAGAAAAATGTTATAAAAAAAATGTTAAGTAAATAGTTAAATTTTCAAAACCAAAAAGACGAACTTCTAAAAAAACAGTTGAATTTTGATGACTTTAAAAAAATAGTTATTTAACAAAATATATTCTTAAGAAAATAAGTAAATTTTCAGAAAAATAGATACATTTTTAACCAAACAGGTCCGTTTTTAATCCATAGATACATTTCTAGACAAATAGCTGAATTTTCAAACAAAAAAGATTAAGCTTCAACCAAATAGTTGGATTTTCAAGCTTAAAAGATGATTTATTTTAAAATATTGTTACATTTTCAACCTAAAAAGTAGAATTTTAAACAAGAGATATAATTGTCAACAAAGAAAAATGAATTTTTAACCAAGAGAAAAACTATTCTACCGCAAAAAATTGGTTACCCAAAAAGGCGAATATTCAACAGAAAAGTTCATTTTCAACTTAATACTTTCATATTTTACCAAACGTTGAAATTTTCAAGCCGAAAAGACGAATTTTCTACATGACAGTTGAATTTTCAATCTGAAAATAATAATTATCGAAAAAAGTTGATTTACTATAAAAACGAGGCATTTTAATTCAACATCAAAGACGAATATCTGAAAAAATTCATAGCTGAATCCTTATTCAATTACATTTTCAGAAAAAGAAGATGAAATTTCTACCAAAGTAGTTGAATTTTCAATCCATGAAAGATAAATTTTCAACAAAACAGTTGAATTTTCGACCGAAAAATATGTCTTTTTAACAAAATAGTTGATTGTTCAAAAAAGTTTTGAATTTTGTTCAAAATTTGTTCAAATGTTCAAAAATTAAATTATAGAATTTTAAACCGAACGATATAAATTATGTAATAAAAAGAATTCAATTTTAAATAAAGTATGTTAAATTTTCGTTTGTGTTCTATTGATTTAGTTCACATTTAAGTAGAAAGGCGAGAAAAGGGGGAATAGGGGAGAGTGTAAAATCTCTAAACGTCTAAAATAAAACAAAAAAGGTGCAAAAATAATATGTAAAGACATATTCGTAAAATAAAATCAATAATTTTCTTTTTTTTTAAGAATTTCAAAAAATTGTTGTACACATTTATATTTTCAATGTGTAATGTCACATTCTGTTAACTCTCCCTTTTCCTATCACTGTGACATAGTTTTAGAATGGCTCCTTAAATGAGACATCATTTATCAATATAAAATAAGATATTTAACATTTAAGGATTTTAAAGGGCATCTTACCGTTACTAGAACTACTTTACGATCGTCATGTCGGCGTATAAAATCTTTCAAAAGACTTTCGCTTTGTTCCAAATCGGCTGGGCGTGGATTTTTTGCGTAAAAATCTTCCCAATTGGAAACCATGATGGAATAAATATTATAATTCTAGAAATTAAAGATCAAATATTATTTTAGAATAATTAATTAACCGATTTTTTTGTAAATAAATAATTTTATAGAAAGAACAAAATGATAAACAATAATATAGTTTAAACCCCATTATGAATTAATGCAACCCCCTTTAAGTTGAACCAAATGTGTTTTTATAGAAATCCTAAAAAAATAAAAGTCATTCAAATATTTAGCATTTCTTAAAGCAATTGACTCGAAATTTAATTACAAAATCTCAGACAAATTATGTTACAGGATTTTCGTTAATATATTAGCGCAATTGATTCATTAAATAAAACTAAGAACATGATGCGACTTCAAATAAAACAGATGAATTTAAAATTAAAAAGTTGAATTATGAACTGAAAACGATCGCCTTTCACCAAAAATGAGTTACTTTTGCGGTTAAAAAATTACTTTTCTATGCAAAAACAACGGATTTTCAACCAAAATGATGATTTTTCCCCTAAAATAATGAATCTTCAAATAGAATACTTGAATTTTCAAGCAAAAAGTTACATTTTCAATTTCAATGTTGAATATTTAACAAGAACGCTTGAATTTCAATCAAAAATATGAATTCAAACAAGAAGATTAATTATCTACCAAAATAGACGATATTGCAATCAAATGTATGGCATTTCAACTAAAATGATGAATATTAAACTGGAGCAGTAAAACTTTAAACAATAAAGATGAATTTTGAATGGAAATTTTTAGAAAAAAAGATTTTTTTTAACTAAAATGAATCTTTAACTTGAATATAGTTAAATTTCCAAACAAAAAGGTGAATTTTTAATTAAAAACATTAATTTCTACTCAAAAAGATGATTTTTCGACACAATACATCAATTTTCAATTAGAAAAGATTCAAACAACAAATTTTTAGAAAAATAGTTATATTTTCAGAAAAATCGATGAATTTTCAAATAAAAAAATAAATCTTGAACTGCAATATTTGATTTTTTAATCAAAACGATGAACATTTAGCTGGGATTCCGGAATTTTCAATCAAGAAAATTAATTTTGATCTAGAAAGTCGAATTTACTAATATAAAAGATGAACTGTCAACCAAAAACGGAATAGTTGAATTTTTAGTAACAAAAAATTGATGTTCAAACAAAGACATGAATTTTTAACTAAAATAATGAAATATTCAATTAGAATGGTTACATTTTTAGTTTTAAAAAATGAATAATTTCCAACAAAAAAACTAATTACCAAAAAATATGTAGTTAAATTTTCAAACAAAATTTGAATTTCCCTATTATGATTCTTTAACTCTAGAATAATATTGAATTTTTAAGAAAATAAAAGACGAATTTTCAACTAAAACGATTAAAAAATACTATTTAATCAAGAAAGATAATTTTTTTCAAGCGAAACAAAAAATATGTTAAAAAAAAATTAGGCACGCTCTACAAAAAATGCCCTGAAATTTCCAGGTTTTCGAAATAGGGTAGACACCCTGGCCGTGAACATTTTTTTAGCCATTTAGAAACAAATAATTCTTGAAACGATCGCCGGATAAACGGTATTACACTCTTAACTTATCTTTATAATAATTCAGACAGTGCTTTCAAGAATAATCTAAAAATAAGTTAATAAACTCCTGTGCCAAAAATGATCTTTCATGAAGGTTAAGTTTTTTCAATCGCTGGCAAATAAGAATATACTTAATGAGAAAGATAAATAGCACATCGTTAAAAACAAAATAAAATCATGCAATTTTTATGTATAGTATACATAGCATATAAATCACATATACTTATCTTATATAAATCTATCGATCTTATCAAAATTATGTAATGCATAACCTCAAATTCCGCATTATTTCAAAACTTGTTTAGTTTCTTAAGCTTAAATAAATATAAAAATTACTATCTTGATATAAGAAGAGTTAATTTCCATAAAATGAAAGTTCAAGTTGTCGTAGGATTATTAAAAGCATAAAGAAATTTCGAATTTTGTAATTTGGGGTTAGGTAAGAATGTAGCAATGAAAATCCATGTTAATTGTAATATAATAGCATCTCTAACAATAGTCAATATTCACTGAAATTTAAGTAAACTCACTATTTTGTATGCATCAAGTCTAAAATATGAAGGTTAAACTTTACACCTTGATTAAAAAATGTGGCGATATCAAAACTTTGTCTGAACTTTCCATCAAGTTTCGCAAGAACGAATAATTATTGATGGATCATAGTTCATTTTCAAAAAAATGATTTAGCTTTTATAGTTTTTGGAACAATATAACGTTTACTTTAAGAGTTCTTATAAGAAAATCTAATTATTCTTCCAATCTAATCTGATTCACATAAGCATAAAAGTAAAAGTCATAATTAATTTCATAATATCTTCATAGAAAATGTATAATTTCCTGATAAAATCAGAAGTTTAAAAATAATTTATAAAGACGAAAAATGTCACAATAAATGAAAATGGAGAACAGGTTCTAAAATGAAATAGCATGAATTGATATTTGATTCTCTAGACTTTATTTCCAGATATTTACAGTAATGCAAAGTATTAGGATATTTTAAACTTCGGACCTTTGAATAACCTCATGATTCACCAGCAATTCAGGTATACCAGGTGTAATCAAAATGAGTACCGGAACGGTATTTTAAAATTGAAAAACGTATTTATTCTCGTTTCATTTACTAAGTTTGTATGTGTCTATTTTGTACGCCTTTTAACTCCAGATTGATGTAGGTCGCTCCATATGAGCCTTGTTCCTTCCTTTAGCTGGGTCGAGGAGCTGTAAACAATAAAAATGGCGAATTAAAGTAAATCGTATCATAATTTCCGGAAAGTTTTACTTAATTGCAAGGAGAAGATGGAATCGGAAAAATAAAAATGCTTACCTGGTATCTCTTGTCCTTGTAGTCATTCCAAGGTTCGGGCTTTGTTTTCGGAGTCCACGAAACATCAGGATTTTTAAGAGCCAACCTGGCTGTGTACGCAACTGCAGCCGTGCATCCCGCAGCAAGGACGACGAACAGAGGAATCAGCTGCAAAGTAGATTATATATATGTATATATTTCTTTTTTATAACAAGAGATGCGGAGTAACTTGAAAATTTAAAAATGTGGCTCACCGATGGATGTTTTTTGATGGACTTGATGTCCAGTCCCTGTATCATCTTTCTGCCTTTTTTTGTTCTGTTTGGATCAGATAACAAACTGAACGGCTACAAATCTCAGGAAAAAAGATGCTGTCTTACAGCAGACTGCAAAAGGACTGACGTAAGAAGCGTTCCGAAACGCATCCGTCTTTGATCGACATCTTTTGCCATCTGGCGAGCGATCCGCAAAAGTAGGGTGCGGGAGTTTAAAAAAAATTTCGGGAAAATTTATATTTTCTGTTGAAAATTTCAGCTCTCTCGAGTTTTTAAAAAGTTTTTTCCATAATTGAAAATTATTAAAAGTTTAAATAATATTGTAGGGGTTTAAAATTTAATCATTTATTTATCCAAAAACTAGTAATAGGTGTTCAAAAACTACATCACACGTTCAGGGGGAGGGGGCAAGTTTTTGACAATTAATGGCGGGAGGGGTCGAAAAATTAGGGTTTTCCTTATAAATTACAATTTGTGAATAAGGATCTTTTTAAATGCTTGATCAAATAAAACTTAGTCATTTTCTTTTACAAGGAAAGCATCCTAAAATACAGACCTCGCATTCTTTCCCCCATTCCCAACTTGTTCCCATTTTAAATTAGTCCTCATTTTTTTCTGTTCTTCTTTGCTTGAATTATTCTAACTGAATTAATGGAATCCAGTAAGAAAATCAAACTACTTTTGGATAGAAGTTCATTCTTTTTTATTCAAAAGACAATAGCAGAGTTATCAAATTCATCTCTTTTGGTAAAACTTCCATCTTTTTTGTTGGAAAATTCAAAGATATTGTGAAAAAAAATTATTTTCTTGACAATTAAACTCTTTGATTAAAGTTTTAACTTTTATATTAAACATTTGTTTTTATTTCGTTGAGAATTAATTTTCATTGCTGAAAATTTAACTAATCCATTGTTGGCTGAAAATAATTAGTTTTTAGTTGAAAATTCATTTACACTTGGTTTGAAAGTTGAACTACTTTTTTGAAAATTCACTTTATTGGTTAAAGCTTTAACTATTTTATTAGAAATTCGATTTTTGTTGTTTTTAAAAATTTACTTTTTAACTGAGAATTTAATTATTCCATTTTTGGTTGCCTATCGATCGCTTTTAGTTCAAAATTCAACTAATAAATGTTTTGTTGAGAATTCATATTTTTTTGGTAGAAAATCTAGCTACTTGATTGAAAGTTGTATTAATTTGTTACAAATGCATGTTATTAGTTGTAGCTTGAACTACTGTAAAGTATATTCGTTTTTTTTTTGTTAGAAATTTTTTCACTGAAAATTTAACTATTTGATTTTTGGTTGAAAATCGAAAGCTTTCAGTCCAAAATTCAACTAATAAATTTGTAATTGAGAACTTATCTTTTTTGCTTGAAAATTCAACTATTTGATTGACAGTTAATCTACTTATTTAAAAATTCATTCCATTGGTTAAAGATTTAAATATTTAGTTAAAATTGTTTTTTTTTGCGTTGAAAATTAATTTTTCTAACTGATAGTTGAACAATTTCTATTATTGGTTAAAAAACATCGTAGTTAGTTGAAAATTCTACTAATTAGTAGATAATTTGTCATTTTTTGTTCAGAATTAATCTTCTTGATTGATAATTGAACCACTTGATTTTAAGTTGAACTAATAACTTTGTTCGAAACTTCATTATTTATTCGTTGAAGATTCATCTCTCTTTGGTTGAATGTTTTTCATTTTAAACTTGAAATATTTTTGTTTTTTAATGTCAAATATTTCATTTTTTGATGAGAAATCAACTTTTTTTAGTGCAAATTCAACTGTTTTCGATTTGAAATTAAAAAATGTATTTTTAATATCAACTACTATATTTTGAGTTATGAATTAATTATTTTACATTGAAAATTCAACTAACTGTTTAAAAGTTAAACTTCATACTAAAAAATTCATTTTTTCTTTGAAAATTAATTATTTTGATTGAAAGTTCAACTATTTTGATGAACAGTCAATGGAAAATTCACCTCCGAAGGCTAAAAAGGCAACAATTTATCTGGTTTTGTTGAGGATTCAACTATTTTGTTGAAAAATCGTGTTTCAATTTATTTTTAATTCGAGTACTTTGTTGAAAATTGTTTATATTTCGTCTGGAAATCTAAGTATTTTGTATTGAATTCAGTATCCTATTTGAATAGCGTGATGTAGTTTTTGAACGGTCCCTAACGTCTTTTCCCATTCGAATATTTTGGAACACGCGTATTTGAATTTCCCGCCGAGAAACCTAGCAGAAAATCCTAGTCAAAATGTCAGCTGATGGCATGACCATGGTAACCAAGTAACCTAAAAAAAACTTTTTATTAACAAGAAAACCTGTTTAAACTTTCTACAATGAATACATTAAATCCTAATAAGTTAATCAAAAACACGCTGCTTCCTTTCAGCATCAGTAAACACGAGAATACATCATAAAATTGGGGTTCTGAGACTCCATCATCGGTTACCTCTAACCTGTTGAATCACCTCTGACTCTCTGATCACGTTATCGGAATTGATTTGACGTCTCGTATTTTTACATTCCGCGGCGGTATTCGCCAGACCAGGCGGTGGCATAAAAGTTTAACAACTAATTTTGATCTCACGTATAAATAATGTTGATCTCAGCGAGCAATTTTGGGTGAAGTTGCTCATACAGAATCTTGCGAGGTTACCTAAGCAAGTGATGTTTAAGTTTCAAAATCACTATTGAACATGAATCAGATGATTCGTCGCGATTTTCCGGGAACTGGGTGCTCAGGAATTTGTTGTTTTTTGAATTTCAAACGAGACGTGTTGTTTTAACGTTAGTATATTGAACTGCAGTGAAAAACGATGATCAAGTTGTCTTGGTTTGAGTGTCAAGTGTAATTTTTGGCTGACAAGGATTTCCTGAAAAATGGGGTTTTCTACGAGTTTACAGGGTCAGGCTTCTCAAGAGGCCCTTTTGGGACGCCAGGAAGCCGAAATTAAACTCCTGGAGACGATGCGCCGGTGTCTTACCACCAAAGTTAAATCGGATCGAGAATATGCTTCGACCATTGGTGCACTGAGTGTCCAGGGCAGAAAAATCGAAAGGACCGAAGAACTTATTGGGAGTATGATTGCCCAGGTATTTTCATTCTTTTCATTTCCGATTTTTAAATAACTTAATTTTGTGCAAAGATTGGTATACAAAATATTTGCAAGGTACCAAAAATCAACGAAAATTACATGAGATTTGACGCCGAAGATATTAAATAAATTTAATTGAATTCTAAATCATCGATCATCAAGAAATAAAAACATAAAAATAAATTATATCATGAACGATTTCATAATGAATGCTAGATTTTTAAAAAATAAATAAATATTTAAATTTCTAGTATTCAGTGGTATGCACATATTGCCGTTTCTGATCATATTAAAAAAAATGTATTCTCTTACCCACAAAGTTATAAAAGCTCTTCACTCTATTTTTTTAAAATTCAAAACAAAATATATTTTAGAAAATTTTAAATTATCTACAAGAATCGTGTAATTCCAATGATAACGAACGTTTTATTTCGTTTATTAAGCAATTCTATAAGATTTCATCGAATACGATTGTGCAATTGAAATGGAATTCAGAAACAGGTAAAATACGCGTAAAGAGAAATTTCTGTGGATTTTTAATGGCATTCATAACATTTTGAGAAAAAGATCAAAAATGTTTGCATAAATTTCTTTCAGAATTAGAAAATGTTAATGTTGCAGAAAGTAATTACATATTCTTAATCAACTATAAAAAGAATAATTAAAATTAAGACTTGTTAAATAATGCAAATTCCAATCTGCACCGAAACAAGATATTCAGGACTTTCACTTTAATATTTATATTCGATTAAAATTCTCCGAATTAATCATTTAACGGGGTATCTACTCAGATGAACAAGAGCTGAAAACGGCAGAAAAAGGTATGGCATTTTTTCGAGCGGGCCTAAATTTGTTTCACATTTATAATAATGAATTATTTTTTAAAAGCTTGGCTAATCCCGAACTTTTGGAACTAGTTCATCTCCTTTTTCAGCTCCTTCATTTTTTTGGGACGACTAAACACAGTCTTTTTCATTTGTAAAAGTAAATTTTGTAGTACTGGATTTATATTTATTTAAATAGAACTTTTTTTAACTTTTTCACTAATCTCAGTAAAATATATTTTATTTAAAATGATATATTAAATATTCTCTGAATTTTACGTGACTACCTATGTAAATAATAAATACGAATTATTTTTATTACTATTCACATCCTTTATTATTCGATAGTGATAATACGTGCATATTCAAGATTATTCTATAATTATAAAGATCCTAAAAGCTTTTTCAATCAAGAAATTTGTTATCCTTTTATAAAGTTATTTTCATAAATTAAGGAGCGTCGTTATTTAATTTTATGTATGAAAAGCGCCCTGCCTACCTAGTTAGATATTAATAAGGAATGAAAAAATACTATTTATAATTAATTCGTGTAATTTTTGTATACTTATTAGAGTAGTCTAAACAAAAAAAAATTTTTTGAAATAGTTCCTCGAAATATTATTGAATGTGGTGTAAAAAGGCCAAACATTTTTTACAGAGTTAAAAAAATGTTATTATTATTATTATTAAGTGCTTATTTTATTTTAATTGTTGCGTTTAATGGATTATTTTACTTTGGAATACAAAAGGATCAAGTGGATGTATGCTAAAGTAAAATATTTCATTAACGGCAACAGTTAAAGCGAAGCACATTTTTGAAGAAAAAAAACAGGCTCAGATACTCCTAAATGTATTTTTTTTTTAATTCTGGTAAAAATCTGGGTGATGTATTCTACTCAAAGTAAAACATTAGATGTATTCTAAATCAAAATAATCAATTAAAAGGGCATTTAAAGTAAAATATACCATTAGTTGCAAAAATGAACTTAAGATACTGCTAAATATATGTTTTTCGATTTTTTAATAAATTTATTTAATTACAATTAAAACATTAATATGTGGGTAATTAAAGGGGTTATGTGTGTATCGTGCAATACATAATTTGAAAGGTGGCAGTACAGAACTAGCTTTTTAGTATCAAATATTTATTAATCTTACACAATGTCTCCATATCTCGGGATAGAGCTTTCCTTTGAAAATGGTAAAAATTGAAACTGGTGATTACATTTTTTACCGTAATCCGCAGCCGATATTGTTCCAATTTCTGGCAAGTGTCGCTTTGAGATTGTCAACTGACACATCTATCTTATACAAAATATTTGTTTGCTCTTCTGAAAAATTCAGAATTTTTTAGTTATCTAGTTTTGTTCTTCCACCCTTCAATTGTACGTGGAAATACCTGGAATAGTGAGGGATTTTTTTTCAGAATTTGAGTAGATTCATGAAATTAAAAGCAATTTAATAACTTCCAAATTTCTTTTTGCTACTTCTTTGCAACAAGATTAAGTTGAAATTCCTAAATTCATTTTTTTCTTCTTATTATAATTTAAAAGTTTGTGTGGTTTTTAAAATTGTAATGATGCTTTAAAATTTTTTTATCACTTTATACTATATGTATGCATTATATTCTTTCTATATTTACTAGAAAACCTTGAAAATTCTGTGGGTTAATTCACATAACTATAAATTGGCATAATTTAAAAAAATCAGGTGATCCACTAGTTTCTTGATAAAAATTTAAAGACAACTTGAAACTGTGTAAAAATGTGTCCAATGTCTAAATAGCGTTTTTCTGTAAAATACAATGATTTTTGGTAAAATATAAAGAAAGTTGGGTTTTATTATTTCGCATTTAAGAAAAATTAAAATATACATAATTTATAATTATAAAATTATTTGAATTGTTTTAAATTCTAAATTCGATGAAAATAAAGTTTTCTCCAAATTGAAAATAGTTTTTTTTAAAACCATATGTTTTATATAAAACACGAAATAAATATTTGTAGGGTTGGCGAGAAATCATGGATTCGATAGACCAGACAGCAAAGCTTATAAAACAACAAGCAGACTCGATGGAAAATATAGTTGTAGATCACATAAGTACTCTTCTTTCGGAAAGAAGACGTGCCAGGAAACTGTATCAGGAAGAGCAAGCTTGGTTGAATAATCAATTCCAGCAGGTACTTATCAACACCGTGACCCAATAATCATTCTTGTGGTTTCCTTTGTAACTGAGAATTGCACTTTTTTATGTTCTCCTCAGTTAACAGATGATGTCGGCAGAAAAAAGGCGGATTACCAGAAGAGCTTAGAATCCTACAAGTTAATGAGATCTCGTTTCGAGGAGCATTACGTAAAGTGTAGGTACATTTTATCTTCTCCACCTTTTTGCGATCGATTACACCCAAACATGAAAATATTATATACTAAAATGTAAGAAGTAATCGTACAGAAATACTTTAAAGTGAGGTAATAATTCAGAGTTATAAATTTAGTAATACAATTTTATTTGAAAAGTTTTATGATTTCAATTACTATATTTTAAAATTAAAAAATACGAATACAGAAGCATATAAATTTTTATTTTAGCTGGAAGAGGAGGAAGAAAACTGGATGAAGTCAGAGAAAAGTATCAAAAGGCTTGTAGAAAATTGCACTTAACTCATAATGAATACGTTTTACTTCTCGGTGCTGTCACGGAATGTGAAAATGATTTGAGGACTTGTTACTTGCCGAGTCTTCTTCACAGACAGCAAACCATTCATCAGGAATTTATTTCTGCATGGTAAGTTTTCCACGTTTCGAAATGATTAAATAGTTTAATCTTAATACTATATTTAAAAAATAATTCAACTTTTCTTTACATGCTTTCCATAAAATATTAGGAAGGTAATTAAATCGTCCAATTTAAAAATTCAATTCTCCAAAATAATCTTTCGGGGACGAAATATGTTGGTTTTTAGAAGAAATTAGGCGATAAGTATTTTTTCGATTTGCAAAAAAAAAAAAGAAATGTCTAAGAAGTTATGCGTATTTGAATGTTGTGCTTTGTTTTTTAAAACTTCTAGTTTTGTTCTTTGACCCACTATAACTATAACTATAAACTATATTTTAGGAATTTGTCACCTTTTTCTCCTATTTTGGGGCTTCTTATCTTTTTTCGACTTTTTTCAGTTGAAAAAGTACAATTTTATTCAAAATTTTAACTTGCAGACCAAATACCGTTTTTATTACACTTTCCTAATTGACGAATCTTAAAACAAATGATCGAATTTTCAAACAAAAAAGATTAAAGAGTTCCATTTTCAAACATAATCTTAAATTTTTAATTTGAAAAGATGAATATTTTACAAGCCAGTTTAATTTTGAAGCAAGGAAGACGAATTTTCAACTAAAAAATATGACTTTTCTAACAAATGAGGATTTTTACACCAAAAGGATTGATTTTCTATCCAAAAATACAAGTGTTTAATAAATCAGTTGAAATTTTGATAAAAAAGATTATTTTTTAAGAAAATAGTTGAATTTAGATTAATTATAAAATAAAAATATAATTTTTTTCAAATAAAAATAATTAGCTTTCAATCAAAAAGGATCAATTTTTAACCAAGAGATGAATTTTTAACCAAAAGGTGATATTTTTTTTTAGAAAATAGTTGAATTTTCCATCCAAAAAGACGATTCTTAAAGTAAGAGAATTTTCAACCCAAAAAGTATCAATATTCGACAACAAAATATGACTTTTTAACAAAATAGTTGAATTCAGATTAATTCTGAAAAAGAAATATTATTTTTTTTTAATTTTTTTTTGTATTGGATAAAATGAACTAACCATCAATGGAAATAGATTTTTTGAACGAAGAGGTTAATTTTAAACAAAAAGGTGACTTTTTAAGAACCTAGTTCAATTTTCAATAAAATAAATAAACTTTCAAACATTTTGTTGAGTTTTAAACTAAACACCAAAATTATAATAGTAGACTTTTCAATAAAAATGATTAATTTTCATATATTAAAGGTGAATTTTCTACAAAAGTATAAGTTTTCGACCAAAAAACGATGACTTTTTCAAAAAAATCGTTGAATTTTCACAAAAGGTATGTTTTTTTATGTAAAAGAGATTACTTATTAAACAAAAATACAAAATAGACTTTTCAAAGAAACGATTAACGATTACGTCCAGAAACGATTACTTTTTAACAAAAAACTTTAATTTTCAATAAAATAGTTAAATCTTTAACTAAATAGTAGCATTTGTAACCAAAAAGTAGAATTTTGAACAAAAAATTATTCATTAAAAATTCCACTCCTTGGTTGAAAGTTGAACGAATTTTTTTTTAATTTCATTTTTTTTCGTTGAAGATTCATAATTTTAGTTGAAATTTCGTTTTTTTTGCTAAACAATTAAATTAAAAATTCGTTTTGTTGTAAACAAGTTTTTTAAAACTACAAATTCAAATATTTTGTTTAAAAAGTCAACTGACTCATTGTAAATTAACTTTTTTGTTATTATTTCCTGTTCTTGTTTTTAAAATTAAATTGTTTGGTAGAGAAGTAGGCTTTTTGGTTTGAAAATTCAACAAATTGGTATAAAATTAAACTGTTTTGTAGAAAATTCGTTTTTGTTTTGATTGAAAATTCATTCTCAATGAAAATTTATCTACTCCATTTTTGGTTAAAAATTCAACATTTTGAATAAAAAATTATGTTTTTGTGTTGAAAATTCGTCTTTTTTTTTGGTAGAAAATCAACTTTATTTTTAAAATCTAGTCATGTGGAAAATATATACTGTTTGGTCAAATCTAATTGTTTTTATTTTTTCTTAAAATTTTGTAGTGGAAAGATCAACTATAAAATTTTTTGATAAACATTAATCTTTTTGTTGAAAATTCAACAATTTTTTTAACATTATTTTTCATTCTTAACTGAAAATTTTGTCTTGGTAGAAAATTCACTTTTTGGTAAAAATTTCATCTCTTCTTGTTTAAAAATGCAATTTCTTAGTTGAAGATTTATCTATTTTGGTTGAGGATTAAACTATTTTGCGGAAAATTAAAGAAATTGGCATAAAATTAAACTTTTTTGTAGAAAATTCGTTTTTATCGTTGTCGTTTTAATTGAAAATTAATTTTTCTGAGTAGGAATTCCTCTGTATAATTATTTGTTTAAAAATTTAACTTTTATGGTTTAAAAATTCAGACTATTTATCTTTTTTTTTTGAAGAATCAACAAATTGGTAACGGATTTAACTATGTTGTAAACAAATAGTTTTTATTTCTGTTTAATTGAAAATAAGTTCTCAGTGGAAATGTAAATACTACATTTTTTGGGTGGCCGTTTTAATCAAAGAAAAAAATTTCTGGGCATCTCTCGATCAAGCACAACTTTTTTGTCTTATTTAACATTTGTTTATCGCCTATATAATATTTTCTGTTTGTTTCTAATTGCGTTCATCGTCTTCTTTCAAAAGCAGCCGGAAAATTTTAAAAATCCATTTTCTCGAAAAATCCACCTTTAAATTTTTTGTAAATTTTTGTTTAACTTTGATAATGAAGATATTTTGTATGTTTGACACTTATTAAGTAACTTTTGTAGCCAGGAGAAGGCGAAAAAATTTCTAGATAAAAGTCTTCACGTCCAAAAAAGTTCTATGAAAAATGTCTCTTGTTCTTTTGCAATATTTTTCATAGTTTACGAATAAATTCAAAAATTACATTTTTAGGTGAAAAAATTTGTCCCTGTCTTAAAAATGGTTTAGTCCACATAAAGATGATAAGATGTCCTTTTTCTATTAGTAGAAACTTTTCAAAAATATTTGGAAGAATAAAAAAGGTGGTAGTTTCCAGAAAAAATATTTGTGTCGTTTTTTCAAAGTTTGAAGAAAATAATAAAAAAGATTTTCTTGAAAACCCTACCTTTTTATTCTTCTAAATATTTTTTGAAAGTTTTGCGATTTCAAGTGACCCTGTCTAATTTAAAATGGATTC
>NC_046664.1:64119925-64127137 GCF_010883055.1 Belonocnema kinseyi
TCAACCTTTTAGCATTTTTAATTTTTGAAATTATTATCATAGAATGAAAAAAATGCTTATTTTTCCCATATCTTGCGAGTAAGTTGTTATTTTTGTAAAAAAATAAACATACTAATTTTAAACGCTGTTTAAAGTCAATTTTTAAAACCCCGTGATATAATAATCTTTACTTTTATTAAAAAACTTAATATCTCGAGAGTATATTTTTATTTATTTTTATCTAAAAATTAATTTTTTATCGTAGCCTTCAGCCGAGTTTGTTGTAATTTTAGGTTAGTGCAACTTTGAGATTGTAAACTTTCAGATCAATTTTCACAAACCTAGGTAATTTGTTTTAATACAATTTTTTGCCTTAATTTAGTAGCCATTCACCTTGGAAATAGATTTTTGTGTTATTTTTAAATAGTGATTTTGATTTTACAAAATTTTTTCCCCTCTTAAAAAATAACTATTTTGTTGGTTATCTAGTTCTGTACTGCCACCCTTCAATTTTGATTTGGAACTGGGGATTTTAAAAGAGATATATTTAATTCTGCATTTGAGAAGGGAATTTTCTGAAAGAATGATAATTTTGAGTTCACTCATAGAATTTTTCAAAAGAATTATAACAATTAAATGTATTTTTAACTTAGAACAGCGAATTTTCGAGAAAAATTATAATTTTGAGTTGAAACAGGAAGAGGAAATTTTTGAGAAGAATTATTATTATTTTTTACTTATTTTTAATTATTATTTTCCAAGAGAATTAAAATTTCGAGTTAGAAGATGGAATACTTGGTTTTACAATAAAAAACTGAAACTTACAATTGGTATTTCTTTCACAATTTTAGGAAGGTAATCATGCAAGATATAGTCAAGTACTCAGACTTTACAACCGAAAAGTTTCTTGAGATTCACACTCGCATGAGGAAAGTTGTAGATACGATAAAACCAATTGAAGAGTATAAGGACTTTGTAGGGAAACATAGGTGAGCAGTTTATCAATTAAAATTGGATTTAAATTAAATAAAAATTTTCAATCGCATTTCTAAGATTATATTCTATTTTCCTTTTATTCGTAATTGAATTAGAACCAGGCCAGCATCGCCGATACGGTTTACATTTGATGAAAATCTGGTGGAAGACACTTCGGGTAAATTACAGCCGAACAAGTTGACGGTTGACAATTTGACGATAGACTGGCTGCGCAATCGACTATCAGAATTGGAAGCTTCCCTCAAAACAACGCAGCAGAGTCGACAAACTTCACAATCTATGGACATTAATTGTGATTCTAAGTCAGTATTGTAAAATCCATATCTCTTTTATTTTACTTTATCTTTAAAATATCTGTCTACATTCATGTATAGTTGGATTCTGATTTAAATATATATATATATTTTTTTTTTTCTAGAACGTTGATCCTGGATTATTCACAGGAAAGAAAAGAACTTGGGCTTCGTTGTCAAGAAAAAAAGTTACAGAGACAGGCCGAAGTAATTAGAAGTGCCCTTAATGAACTCGGTTGCGAGGAATTGCCTTCAGGTTGTGATCTTTCCGTCGAAGGATCTTTTACTGAAACGCCACCGATTAGCAAGGTATGTTTTATAAAAAGATATTAATTATTAGATGCATTATATTAATTTTTGTACCCTCCAAGTGCCAACATACGCAAGCAGAAATGAAGGGCGATTCAAGTGTTAGGTAAGACTGACATTTTTTTAATCGGTTTCAAAGAAAACATTAATTTTAAAATTGTAAAAGAGCATTGTCTGATGCTTGAATCGCTCCAGTAAAACGTGTCTATTGAAAACCTATATAAATATTATTTCCCCATCTATTTTGATTCTATAATGTCAGTTTTTACCTCGGGTCTTATCCTCCTGGTTAAATTGCATTTGCAGAAAAAAACGATCATAGATAATGGTATCTTCACGCTTAGGCGAAACCAGCGATTGATGACGATATTCAGAACTCCCTTCAAGTCGTTGCCAATGATTCATGAAACGAAAAACGGAGTGATTAGAGCGTGTAGCGAAGGCCCTACATTTAAAAACATCGATATCCCGCCAGTTGTACGTCTTATCATGTTTGTTTGTGTGTGTTTTCGAGTGTCCAACCCAGCGATCTGACATTACCGAAAATATTAATAAAGACGCAATTATTTTCAAAAAAAAAAAAAAAAATGTCAAAAAGTAATTTTTCCTTTATTGATACAATTCTGCATGGAGTTGTTTTCTTCTAATTCTAATAATAATTTCAAGATCTTTTTGCAAAGATTAAATTGAATTAACCTTTTTATAAAAAACTATTAAAGAAGAGGAATATTTCTATAAAAATTTTATTTGAAATTGATTTTACTGAAATAAACAGAAATTGAGGTAATAGATTTGGTGTGATTGGGGGACCGGTGACAAATATTAAAGAATTTTACCTAATTATTAAAAAACTGGTTCCGCAATTTTAGAAAGACTTTTTGATCAAATACAAAAGTTTGAGATTCTTTTTATAAAGAGATAAGGTAACTTCTCAACTTCTCAAGATACAACAAAGTATGGGATAGGGTTATTAATGGGTTAAAGGATCATCCTTGTTCCTTTACAGGACGAAAAGTGAGATAGTTTGGAAATGTGTGTTTTAATTATAAATCTTTTTCATGCTTATTTTGTATAAAATTATTCCTGATAAAATAGATGACTTTTCGATCTTGAATACAGATTTTTAAATAGAGACACTAAATTCATGTTTCGTTCCAATCTGTCGGGGTTTTTAAAGAATATTTTAAGAATTATTTTAATTGAGGTTTAAATAATTTACCTCAATTTCTTCAAACAAGTCTTTTGATTTAAATTTAAAAAAAGAATGAATATTAATATTAGCAATTTTGTAAATGTATTCATTTTTGGATTATTATTTTTTCTTTGTTGGAAAATTTAATAATCTAAATAAAGTGTTTTAGAACCAAGCACAAATTATAGTCAATTTTAGTAGATATAAAATATGATGTGCTGCCTGATGTGCTGATTTTATTCTAACACCAGGATTAAAAAAAAGGTATATAATTTATCTTTAAAACGGCTAGGTTGGCCACTGAGCCGTGAAACCTATAAGATAATGGGAATTTTTGAGATAGGAAAACCCCAGACAACGATGGTGAATTTATTTTTTGACCAGGAATTTTTTAAATTTGAATGTTCAAGCTACATTTTGAATAGTTTTAAATGTAACATATATCATACGATATTAGGCAATTTTAAATTTGTAACAATTTGTAACATTTTCAAATAAAGAAGTTGTTAATAGTTTCGAAGACCTAAAAAGTAAAAAAATTAAAAGTGTTTTAATTTTTATAATTTGCACAGTAAAAGGTTTCGACACGTATATTTTCAAAGTTAAACGATTTTAAAATAAAAGAATTTAAGTTTAAAGGATTCCAGTATAAAAAACGTTTTAATTTCACATGTGTATTTTAAAAAGTGGTTAATTCTAATCGATCTTTAGAAGTTTCCAATTTAAAATCATGTACTTTTAAACTCTCTTTGGAATAGTTCTATTTTGAAGGTTTACAACTGAAAATTCTCCACCCTTGGACAATACGTAAAAATGAACGTGTGATTTTATTCTGATAACGGCAATTTTATACATTTCTAATCTCATAAAGTACAATACCAACTACATTTATCTATAAGCCCATTCTCCGGCCAAATATCCAGATTGAGCTGTTGCTAAAGTGCCTTAATTTTTACAATAATAACATAAATTTTGTTTCTCATAACCATACGAAATGTAATAAAATTCTGCGTCTAATTTCCAATTTTTCGAAAACATCGAATTTGATGTTTTTTTGCAATATTGTTTTATTAAGCTGATAAATAATTAATATGAGTATTAAAATTAAGGAACTTTAGCAACAGCTAAAGAAAAACGGGCGTGTAGCTAATTTCCGTCGGTTTATTTTTATGAACTTAAAAATTGTGCAGATTCGAATTATCTACATTATTTTAAAATGGATTTACTTCCAAGGCATCAAATTTGAAATTATTAAGTTTGTAAAAAAATGTATAATTTTTAATACTTGTTTCCGGAATTGTTAAAATGTGACATTTCATTACAAAATTTTCAAATTGAAGATTATTTTAAAGATGCTGATTCTTGAAGCTCTTCGAAATAAACCTATTCTAATTAAAAGAGTTCCTTTTTATACATTGAAATTATTGAACGGCCTGAACATAAAATTGTTGAATTTTAAATGTTTCGCATTCAGAAGAGTTACTTCGAGTACTTCAATTTGCATTCTAATTTTGATTACTTCAAATTACAAACTTTTAAATTTAAAAAGATTAAAATTAAATTAACAATTAATTATGTGTACGTCAGTAATAAATAACCAAGTTTGCGATTTCCTGAAATTATAATTAAATAATTTTTAATTCAGCGAAAAATTGCTGCAAATGCCTCCTGGATAAACAAAGAAATATAAATCATCCGCGAGATCTATACCCCGAAGTGTGATAATATGCATGAGAAATTCATTTTTGCACGACCAGTGTCTTGTATTCTTATCTACTTTCTAATTTATTACATATAATTTAATAATATTAATGGTAATTTTTTGTTAAATCAAAAGAAATTATTGTTTTAATATGAATTATGAACGTGCTGATAAAAATGTGTAATTTTGGTCAAACTTAATACAGGTACCACTCCGCGGCGTAACGAATTCAGCGAATAATCAAAAGGGAACTGGAAGTGTAGGTTTGATGGAAGAAGAATGGTTTCATGGTGTTTTACCGAGAGAAGAAGTCGTGAGACTTTTGGTCAATAAGGGAGATTTCCTGGTGAGGGAAACTACTAGAAACGACGAGTGTCAGATTGCTTTATCTGTTTGTTGGGATGGACACAAACATTTCATCGTTCAAACAACTCCAGAGGTAAATAAAAAAGTCTTATTTCCAGTTTAGGAAATTAGGGGCCGTTCAAAAAGTACATTACGCTATTATTAACACTTTTTTTGACAAAGACATTCTAGAGTGAACTAAACACATCCTTCTTTTAAATTGAAGAATTGCTACAGGTCAGGTAATTACAGGAAGTTATGGAAAACCTAGCAGAGTTAGGAAATTTACTAACAAGTAAAGTTGGAATTAATTTTAATATTATGGTTAAAAATCGCAACTATTTGTGTGAAAATTTATCTGGTTTGCCTGAAGATTCAAACCATTTTTTTATAAAATTAATCTTTTTTGGTTGAATTCAACTATTTTTGGTATAAAATTAAAATCCTTTATGGTTGAAATATCAAATATCACATTGTTCGTTGAGATGTTATCTTTTTCGGTTGAAAATTCAACTACTTAGTTGGAAGTGAAACTACTTTGTTAAAAAAAAAATAATAATTTGGTTCTGATTCATCGTTTTAATTGAAAAATATTTTGTTTTTGTTCGAAATTTAATCACTTTGTTCAGATTTGTGTGTTTTAACTGAAAATTTAACTCGTACAGGTTTGGTTAAAAGTTTATCTTTTTAAGTTAAAAATTCAAATATTTGGTTTAAAATTTCTGTATTTTATTGAAAATCATCTTTTTGGTTGGAGATTCTTTTGAAAATTCAAATATCTGGTTGAAAATTCGTGTAATTTCATAAAATTGTATCTATTTTGGTAGAAATTTCATCTTCTTGGTTGAAAGTTGATCTTTTTGGTTGAAAGGAAGGTTTTTTTATTTAGAAATAATTTTATTAACTGGAAATGTAACTGTTCCGCTTTTTGTTAAAAATTTATGTTTTTGATAGAAATGCAGTCTTCTTGGTTAAAAATGATACTATTTCGTTGAAAATTTGCTTTGATTTTATTGAAAATTAATTTTTGGAGTGAAAATTGAACTATTTGTCAAAAATCCTTTTTCTGTATAAGAGTACTCTCATTAGTTGAAATTTCCTTTTTTTAAATTTAAAATTCATTTCTTTGGTCCAAAATTTAACTGTTTTGTTGAAAATTCGTTTGTTTTTTGGCTGAAAATTCATTTTAATAACTGAAAATGATCCGACTTTATTTTGGTTAGAAAACTGATCTTTTTAGTTTAAAATTTATATATTTGATTAACAGTGACATTTTTTTAGTTAAAGATTCATCATTTTACTTTATAATTCACTTAAACTTTCATTTTGTGTGGGAAATTTACCTTTTTTGATAAAAATGTATTCTTTTTCGTTACAAGCATATCTGTTAGTAGAAAATTTTACCGTTATATTTTTTGTTAAAAATTTATTTCTTTTATTAAATAAACAAACTATTTAGTTGAAAATTCATTTTTTGTTGTTGACAAATTTCTGTTGAAAAATGTTTGTTGATAAATTTATTTTTTAAGCTGAAATTCATGCACTTTGTTAAGAATGATTCTATTTTGGTAGAAAATTATTCTTTTTGGTTGATAATTCAACTATTTATTTAAACATTAATACAAATAGTTAAAGATTCATCATTGTATTAAAAATTAATTTCTTTGGTTATAAATGTATCTTTTTGACTTAAAAACGCAACTAAAAAGTATTTAAAATATATTTAGAAACAACATCTTTTTGCATCAACATTATTAATTTTCTAGATGTATGCTTGGTTTTATATACAGGAATTTAGAAACTGAGATATTGTAGCAACCCCGAATAAGGCACTGTTTAATGCCAATCATATGTTTTCTATTACTCTGACGTCTTTTATCATTTAAATTTAGCACCCTTTCAAATTTGAAGCGAAACATTTTCCCGAAAAATGTAAATAATGCAATTATTATAAATAAAGATAGAAATTACGATTTTTTAGTCCTAATTAAAAATGTTCATAAGTGCTCATTAAATACTCAAAGCATACAAGGTCAAGCATATTCTCGTGTTATTAAATTTTAAAAAATGTTCAACGAAAGAATTAGGTTTTCAAGCTTAAAAGTCGAAGGTCTTAGAAAATAGTTGATTTTTAAACTCGAAAAAGTTAATTATCAACCAAATAGTAAAATTAAAAAATCATTTATTAACTAAATAGTTGCATTCTCAATTTGCAAAGTTGAATTTTCAACCAAATGGTCGTATTTTTAAACAAAAAGATTAAATTTCAACCAAAAACAGTTGCATTATCAACGACTTTTTTTGAAGACAATTGATTAATTAATCAATCTAAAAGGGCGTGTTTTCTATCCAAACAGACCAATGTTCAACAAAATAGTTAAATGTTCGATAATGTA
>NC_046664.1:64127237-64146011 GCF_010883055.1 Belonocnema kinseyi
TAAATTATTAATACTAATTTGTTCTTTCCCAGGTGTTAAATTAAGAATTTTTATATCCCGAAGTTCTTTTCATAAAGTAGTTCAATTTTGTATGTACAAAATAATTAAATTTTCAACAGAATCTTATAATTTGAAACTAAAATGATGAATTTGTCTGCTATAATAACAATAAAAATTCGACCAAGAAAGACGGATTTTAATTTAAAACAAATTAGTAGAATCCTCAATCATTAAAGATGATTTTTTAACCAAGCGGTCGCATTTTTAATGGAAGAAGATACAATTGATACCGAAAGAAAAAATCTCAAACCAACAAAGCAAACTTTCAACAAAAGAGTTGCATTTATCACTTGGAAGGATTTTTCAGTCATGAGAGAAAAAAAATCGTAAACAAATTATTGACTTTTCAACCAGAAAATATTATTTTTTAACCAAAAAGTTTATTTTCAACTAAATATTTGAATTTTAAACTAAAAATAGTTTTGAACCATAAACGGAATAGTTAAATTTGCAGTTAATCATGCAAAAAGATAGATCTTCAACTGAGAATATGAATTTTTAACAAATTAGTTTAATCTTTAACGAATTAATTCATTTCCAAATCAAGAAGATTAATTTTATAAAAAAAAAACGATTTTACGGCAAAATACGTAGATTTTCAACTAAATTTCTGAGTTTTAAACTAAAATCGATCTATTTTCAACAAAAACCAGACTAGTTAATTTTTTATTAAAAACAAAAAAATTATTTTCAACTAAATCGTTAAATCTCCAATCAAATAGAATTTTAAAAGAAAACAGATGAAATCTGAACAAAAACTATAATAGTAGATTTCAGAATATTATTTGACCAGTAATCAGCAAAAATTTAACATCAGAATTTAATTATTTAATTATCCTGTTCGACAAAATAACATCAACACTTTATATAATAAGAGACTTTTGAGTTTAAAAAAATGAACTTTCAGCTTAAAATAGTTGGATTTTCTTATTTGGTTTTGTTACTTCAGTTTGGATTTAAGCAAAACAACGAAAAAAAGAGAAAGTTTTTTGAAAACAAGGGAAAAACAAGGAATTCTCTTTAAAAAGGGGATATAGGTGAAAATAGGAGAAAGCGTGTCAAGTCTGTCTTTTTTAGATGCTTTACCAGTAAAAGAAAATGCATAATTTTCATTTTTTTTAAGCACTTCAAAAAGTGTTTCTTCACATTTATATTGTTCATGTGTGATGTCACATACTGCGTTACCCCCCCCCCCCATTGTCACAAATAATCAGAAAACCTGCCCCACAGGCAGTATGAAGTAGTTTCTGAATGGCCCCTTTATAGAAAAATCTGTTCCAAATACAGCCGTAACGCTATTTTTCATCTTACAGGGACATTATCGATTTGAGGGTCCGATGTTTCCTTCGATTCAAGAACTGATTATGCATCAACTAAAATCTGGGTTGCCAGTAACTAGTCGTTCGGGAGCCATTCTAAAAACTCCAATTCTTCGAGAACGGTGGGAATTAAACAATGATGATGTCATTCTTTTAGAAAAAATAGGGCGAGTAAGTATCTATTATGTCCACATAAAATCCTAATAAATAGAATAATAAAATATAATGACAGAGTTACTACTGGTCAGCGAATTCTGGAAAGTCAGGGAAAACCTGAAAGATTCTGGGAAATTTCGATAAAATGAAGTTGAAGTTAATTGTATTATTTTCTTGAAATTTCAACAATTTTGCTAAATTCATTCTTTTTGGTTGAAAGCCCAGATCTTTTGTTGAAAATTCCACTGTTTTGTGGAAAAATCTTAACCCATCAGCTGCGGAAAATTTTCGCCGATTTTTAACTCCTTTTCGATGTTTTAGTTATATTGCTTTAAGTAACTTAAACTAATTAGCTAATTTACTAATTTAACTAATTAATTTAATAACTAATAGTTCAAATAACTAATTGAAACTTAACAGATTTAACTAATTCAAAAGAGATAAAACGCGTGGTACCATACGATACCGCCAACAGCTGATGGGTTAATTTTTTTGAGAATCTTATCTAATGCTTCGCTTTAAATCACCTTAATTACGTAAAAAAAATTTTATTATTTAATAACCATTCAACACAAAATATCTTCAAATTCATGTTTTGTATTAAAAATTCGTATTATTTTGGTTCAAACTTCAACTAGTTAGTTGACATTTAAACTGCTTTGTTCAAATTTTGTTGGTTGATGATTTATAATTTTAGTTTAAAAAACCTTAGTTAATATTATTTGACCGGGAATTATACAAAATTTTTAGAATACAAATTTTGTCCAACTTTGGTTTAACCGCTTTTTAAATAATTTTTCAAATTATGATTTTTAAAACGGGGTGGTTTTAACAGTTTTCTAAATAATTAAATTGCAGTTTTGAAGATTCAAACAATTAAAAATTAAAAGCATTTGCAGTTGAAAATTTTTGATAAAAAAAAGTTTTATTTTATTATCTGTAAATATAAATAAATAAATAATTTTTAAAATGGATTTGTACTCTAAGTATATAAATCTTAACAATAATTGATTTGACCAAACATTTCTAGATCCTTTAAAAATTTGAGAATTTCCAGATTGTAACTGTCTCAATCCGAAAGTCTTAATAAGAATTGAAATTAATATATCAATAATATATTTTTAATTCAGAGTTTCAGGTCTTCCTTCATATTATTTTTTATATTAAATTTATTAAATAAATTTATCAATATACTATTTCTATTAATTTTTTTTAACCATTAAAATATAAACGTGCGTTTCACTATTTTCAAATTAAAAATAAATATGTAATAATATAGTCATAATTAAAGATTTTTATTAAATTAAAAATATTGTGAGACTAAATTATTTATTTTGTATACCATTTAATTTGAAATTTCACTGTTCATTTAAGACGAGTAAATTGAAACCAAATATTTCAAATAAAACAATATGAAACTGAATCGTTTTACATAGAAACCTTTGAATATTTAGATTACCGAAGAACTTTCAAACTTTTAGCGTTATAATTTTAATTGTTCTATTTAAAAAGTGTTTAATTTATAAGTGAAATTGTTAAGTTTTCACGCATAAATAACAATTGATCACTTATTATATGTAGAAAAAATTTGAGTAATTTACAGAGATATTTAGAAGTTTTGAAAAGACTCAAAATTAATTAAAAACTTGAAATTATTTCAAGTATTTTAAACGAAGTTTGTTAGCTTTTTTTTCAGAACTTTTAAATACATTTTAAAATTAATCGAATTTTGCCTACAATTTTTGGAAAATCCTGCAAATTAAAAAAAAATCCTTAAAATCTTTCAGGTCAAATTAAAATTTTTGTTTTAATTTGCGAGATTTTCTAAAAGTTATAGAAAAAATGCACTCTCAAATATATTTAAAAGTTAAAAAAAAAAAAAATTCAAAAATTATTTTGTATTTGGAAAAATTTTAAACCACTTCTAGATTTCTCAAGATTTTGAAATAAAATTTTAAAGCTTTTAAACGATGCCTGGACTATTTAAAATAAAAACAATTTAACGTCTAATTTAAGAACTGTTAAGTTAAAAAATTATTTTTCAATTTTTAATTTGTCTAGTTTAAAATTACTTAAAATAATATAATTTTGAAAATTTTTAAAGTTCATTGCTTGATTCTTTAATTGAGACAATTGAAAATTTTAACGTGGATTTATATTTTTGGAACTTAATATGAATCTTTGAACTCTATAACTGATAAAAATTCTCAATTTTGCAGTGTAAATTTTTAAACTCCAATTTAAAGGTTTGGAATTCAATGGTTCCACTTTCAATGCTTTAATTTGTTGTTCATTGTTTATTACTTTATATGGAAAAATTTTCAGAATATAGTTTGATTTTTTAAATTTCATTGACCGTGAAAAATGTTAGCGAACCGGGAATTTTTGTCTTCGATTAAAACGGCCACCCGGCTTAGGGACTAATTGATCTCTCTAGTTTAAAATTTAACAGCTGTGTTGGAAATTAATTTTTTTGGTTCAAAATTATTTTTTTTTTAAATTTAAAATCTATATTTTTAGATGAAATTTCTTGTATTTTGTTAAAACTTAATCTTTCTTGATTGAAAACTCATATTTTTGGTTAAAATTTCATCTATTTGCTTAGAAGTTAAGGTTTTTTGATACTAGAACGAAAAATTTATCATTCATAACTGCAATAAATAAAACAGAAGTAAGTTGAAAGGTTAAATTCCAATATTTCCAGGGAAACTTTGGAGACGTTTACAAGGCCCAGTTGAAATCCTGCAAGACTGAAGTAGCCGTAAAGACTTGTAAAGTGACTTTGCCCGACGAGCAGAAGAAAAAGTTTCTGCAGGAAGGCAGAATTCTTAAGCAATATGATCATCCGAATATTGTTAAGCTCATTGGAATTTGCGTCCAGAAGCAGCCGATCATGATCGTTATGGAATTAGTTCCCGGTAAATAATTTGGATTTCAACTTTTAAGTCTTCCCTTCATTTAAATGTTTTTTTTTTTAATTTTACAAATTGAATATTTTATTTCAAGAAAAATTGTCTTTAGGATTCGTTCATTTAATCGAGGTTTTTTTTCAGGCGGATCCCTGCTAACGTATCTCAAAAACAATAAAACTAGTATCACTCAGAAAGAACAACTTCGTATGTGCAAAGACGCTGCCGCAGGAATGCGATATTTGGAATCTAAATCATGTATTCATAGAGATTTAGCGGCTCGAAATTGTCTCGTTGGTGAGTTATCTATAAACAAGATAAAAAAATTGTATTTAAAATAGCAATTTTAATTTAATTTAAATGTTAGGCTATGACACGATAGTAAAAATCTCAGATTTCGGAATGTCCCGAGAAGAAGAAGAATATATAGTTTCGGATGGAATGAAGCAGATTCCAATCAAGTGGACTGCACCAGAGGCTCTTAACTTTGGTATGTCTAATTTTTAATCTTGCAGAAAATAATAATTTTCTAAACTAAAATAACTGGAGTTTCTCGGTATTTCAGGAAAGTACACTTCCCTGTGTGATGTTTGGAGCTATGGAGTTCTAATTTGGGAGATATTTTCTAAAGGCGGTAGTCCTTATCATGGAATGTCAAATTCTCAAGCACGAGAACAAATTGATAAAGGTAGATAACAGTTTGCACTTTAATAATTCTCTGTTATCATTAACATTGGAAAAAATCTTACATATTAAGTACTATATTTGAATTTAACTTTCACGGCTTAATTTTTTACCCTTGTGAAATTAAATTGAACTAAAATTATGGGTTCGATGTCAAAAAATTTAATAAAAATCGACTTCAAACTTAATCTTTCAAGAATCTTGTAATATTGAATCGTTGATGTTAAATGTATTTAATTTTTGACGGTTTGAAATAGACATCCTCAAACTCAACTTTTAAAATTTATTTGTGAATATTTTTATATTTTTAATTACGAGATTGAATTTTTCAGTTTTTAATTATTTTAAATAAAGTGTTTTAGAAAGTTATAAAATTTACAAGATTCATAATAAAATGTTGAAAGTTTTTTTTATATTGTTGAATTTCGAAGTTTATCTATCACATTAGTAATTTTAATTTTTTGGTCATTTCTTACATTATTAAAAACAATTTCAACTGAGTTTCAAAACTTTGAAAAAAATAACATTTTCCTAACATTTTGGATAGAAGTTTATTTATTTTGTGCAATAAAAATGCAATACTTTGGTTATTTTGTTAACTTAAATCTAAAGATTATTTCTTAGGAGTATTTTGAAATCTTTGACATGTTTGTGCAATCTAATGAAATCCTTGAAATCTGGACTGCACTCATTTTTTTATTGTTTTTGGTAATATGGCATCCCGATAACATTTTAAGATGAAAACGAAAATGATCTGTCGAGCGCTCTTAATATTATCATTTGTTAATTTATATTCAATAAATTAAATTTTCTTATGGTATCAAAAGTATGCCATTAGTACAATTTTTTTATTATCTTCGTAATTAAATAAAAAAATTGAGCTTTTCAAAAAACACCACTCCGAATATTATTTTGATATATTTGTGAGGTGACAGGCAACCAGGTTCAACAACAAAAAATCGATTTAAAAAATGGTGACCAATAATTATCATGTAATCCTATGAAAATTTCTTTATTTCTTAGTAATTAAGTACAAAAATCCAGTTTTTTTTTCTTCAAAAAACACCCCTCCGAATATTTTCACTTTTATATATTTTCGAGGTAACAGGCAACCACCATCAACAACAAAAAATCGATTTAAAAAAATGGTAACCAATATTTATCATATAATCTTATGAAAATTTCTTGATTTCTCAGTAATTAAATAAAAAATCAAGTTTTTTCTCAAAAAAAAAAAAAAGAAAACCCCCGTCCGATTATTTCAATTTTCTTATGGTTACTCGTATGCTTGCACGGTGACAGCCAACCAATTAAAAAAAAATACATATATTAAAAAAATGTTAACCAATATTCACGATACAGTTTTAAGAAAATTTCTTAATATTTTACTTATTACACACAAAAATTGAGCTTTTCTTAAAGAAAAACTTCTCTAATGATTTTTATTTTTATCTTTATATATTCGTGAGTTGACAAACAAGCACATTCAACAAAAAATTGATAAAAAAAATGTTAACCAATATTTATCATATCTTATGAAAATGACTTTGTAACTAAATACAAAAATCGAGTTTTTTCACAAAACACCCCTCCGATTATTTTCATTTTCATCTGGATATATTCGTCAGGTCAGGTAAACACATTAAAAAAATGATTAAAAAATGTTAATTCATATTTACCATAATTATAATCTTGCGAAAATTTCTTTCTCTAGTAATTAAATAAGAAATCGAGTTTTAAAAAAAACCTCCGAATATTTTCATTTTGATTTTAATATATTTGTGGGATGACAGACCACCATATTCAAAAACGAAAAACCTATTAAAAATGTTAATCAATATTTATCATAAAATCTTATGAAAATATCTTCATGTCTTAGTAATTAAATATAAAAACTGAGTTCTTTTTTTTCAAAATACACCCGCCTGATTATTTTAATTTTCATCTTGTTACTCGTATATTCGCGCGTGCTTAGATAGCTACATAATATATATATATATATATATATATATATATATACACATAGATACATACATATTAAAAACATGGTAACTAATATTTACTATATAATTTTACGAGAATGTCTTAATTCTTTAGTTATTAAATACAAAAATCGAGTTTTTTCAAAAAACACCCCTCCGATGATTTTCATTTTGATATATTCATGAGTTGACTAACAACCATATTCAACAAAAAAATTACTAAAACGAATGTTAGCCATTATTGATCATATATTATGAAAATGCTTTTGTAATTAAATACAAAAATCGACTTTATTCAAAAAGCGCCCAATCGATTATTCTAATTTTCATCGTAAAATGTCCGAGGGATATTTAATAATTTTATCAAATAAAATTGAATATCCCCAGGGTACCGAATGCCAGCACCAGAGGGAACTCCTGAAGAAATCTACAGGTTGATGTCACGTTGTTGGGAATACGACCCAGAAAATAGGCCGCACTTCGATCAAATTTTCTCAATCGTGGATACTTTAGCTCAAGCTTATTCATAAACTTTTCCCTAGTTGAAGGCAGCAATTAAAAATTTACTAAGAAAGTCTGAATCGCTGCTTAAAGTATTTTAAAGGCCGTTGTAATTACTGCAATGTATATCAGAATATTATTCTTTAGAGATCTGACACTTTTTGAAATTTGTCGGCGTGCAATTTTCCTATTTACTGTCAATGAATGCACAGAGTCCCTCCAGCAGTTAAATTAATGAATGATTTTCCGTCGTCGGTATTCTAGTATTTTAGAGTCCTAGCCGTGCAATAATTAACAATCGTTAAAGAGAAATCACTGATTTCTCATGTATTTTCTGTATAAAGCATTGCAAGAAGCAATTCTTGTGTAAGCGAGAGGAATACGCAGAGTTTATCTTAAAATTGTTTTATCTTCTCGAATTTTGATTATCCCAGAGTATTATAAAGAGTAAGAATTTATATTGTATGTTAATTTTAAGCGCTTTACTTTTAGCACCTCATCGGTTATTGCATATTTCTCTCTTTATTTTTTTTTTTGATTTTATTATACGATGCGCGGACGCTAAATGTTCATGATTATTATATTGCGGGTCGTGAAATTACGTCCAAATATTCTACCCGCAACTAATTATCGATTGTTGCTCGATTTTTTATTGTTAACAGATTTTTTATGTCGCCATCCATTTTGATGATAATGTATTTATGTATTCTGTGATTGCATCGTTTTCCATAAGACTCAAAACCCTTCGAGACAAATCAAGCAGAAGAAAAAAAAACTGGTAGAAGAGGAATTCCGATTTCAATCATTGGCATTGTGAGATGTGGTAAAATTACATAAACATTTTTACAGTTTACATCCGAGGTATTTGAGAATTTTTCTGCTTGAATGTAAAACAATATGCCTGACGGGTACTTTTTCAATTTTGAAAAAAGTGCCATCTGACAAGCGAACTAACGCGGGAAGAAGCTTGGCAGAGAAAAACGACTACTATGATGAGAAATGCATTGTTTATTCAGTCTGTTCTTTAATATTGTCTTGAAATCTCAAATTGCTGACCAATAGTTTCCAGTTAGTGGCGCTGGTGTCGCTAACATACAGGCGCGTATACGCTGGAAAGACTTGCCTTGTAACAAGGCTCTTCTGTTTTTCATCTGTACATTAAATTTTTAATTATGTGTGATAATATTATCAACGATAACGGCGAAATGGCTTCTGCTTCGCGAAGCTTGAGAGTCAGAGTGCAATATTGCAATTGTATTTAAATACTCATGACTGTCGTTGTATGCAGCGATAAATAAACTATAACCGATACATATCCTGCATCTTTTGTTATAAGTATTAATTTTCATTTGCAGTTTTCACAGTTCTACAATTGAGAAGCCGGAAAAAGGTTAGACAAGAAAAAAGGCGAAGAGATATTATTTTATATACAAATTTTAATTATTTCATAAGTAGAGTTTTATTAATTCGTCGCTAACAGCAGAAGGTGTAAGGATACCCAGATCCGTGAATAAAAGATTGATGTAATGTGGAGGAGTGTAGTCGACTAGTGGGTGCTCCTTCCTTAGATCCTTTTTCAAAGTGCTCGCTGTATACTAAAAATTTAGAGAATTTTTAAAATTCCGAATTAACAACTTTTTTTAATTCACCAAAACTCAAATCATTTTTAGGGTTACTACAAAAGACTGGTTTAGAAATTCCATCACTTTTCCAGGTCTACTTTTCAGGCCTCACAGACCGGTTCCTATATCCCCTATATTCATTTTCTGTCCCTAAAAAGTACCCTATTTTCAAGATTTGGTCCTTATGATAATCTATGCGCAATCCATTATATAACTTCTAATAATGTCACATTTCTCTCAATAAATGAACTCACGGGTTAATCTCTATTCAATTCAGATCTACACTTATTTCTGAAATCTCTTGAATTCTTTTAAAATATTTCAGGATATTTTTAAAGATTCCCAGAAATTTGTAATAGGTTGCATTAATTTGAAGGGATTTTAAAGATTTTAGGGTATATTCAATACTTCTAATGCATTTTCAAGAGCTCTCAATTTGAAATATTTTAGGGAATTTGAAATGATCTCAAGCAAGTTTTTATTAATTTAATTAATTTGAAAGGGTTTTAAGGCAATTGAAATTCAGGGAATATACCTGATTTCATAGAATTTCACGAGAATTTAATAATATTTTAGTTGACTTAAAAAATGTATTCAAGAGAAGTCATCTATTTTGGAGAGTTTCTAAGATTTGAAGAGATTTGAAATTATTTTTTAGAATTCGCCATGAATTCTTATCTATTTATTCCTAATTCTTTGGAATTATTTTTTATTTTTTTAATTCACTTGAATCCTGAGGACCAATTGAAGAAACGTCAAAGGATTTGAAATATTTGAAGGTATTGTCAAATATTCACAGGCATTTTAAAGAGTTTAAAAAAGTGTAAATGTATTATTCAAAAGCTATCAAAGTATTCAAAATATTTTAGGAAATTTAAAAATATTCTCAGATTTTTTATTTTTATTTATTTCAATACTTTGATGGGATTTCGACTTTGAAATATTTTAGGGTATTTTAAAGGATTTCAAGATTTAAAGAATTCTAAGGGATTTTCAAAAGCTTTAATAATTTTAAGGGATTTAAAAAAATTGTGTGCGGATTTAAAGAATTTCCTAGATTTTAGGAAGATGTCGAAGAATTTTACAGGACCCGTAAGGTTATAGGATATTTAAAAAGATTCTAGGAGATTTTATAAGATTTTTGATGGCATTCAATTTATATATTTCAAAGAATTTATTCAAAAGTGAGGGATTTTGTGGGGTTTCAAACATTTCAAGAGATTTTCAAATCTTTTTTTGCAATTCATTTGGAATTTGCTCTGAGTTCCTCTTAATTTCCCCTAAATTATTTTAAATCCTTATGAATTCTTCCAAATTCACTTATTTACTTCTTAGTTATTTTATCAAATTCTTATAAATTCTCTAACTTTTCTAAACTCATTTCAAACTTACTCAATTAAATGATTTTTACATATATTTGAACTGTTTTGAATTTAACTGATTGTTTTTTAAATTCAGTTTCATTTTTGATGAATTTCATCGAATTCTTCTCGTTTTCCTTAAATTCCTCTAAATTCACTCAAATCTGACTGAAACGAATGGATTTTTTCGATTTTAAAAAAAGGTGTCCAAAGCATATGAACTATTTTAAATCAGACTTGAATTATTTTGTAGTCATTAATCGCTTTTTAGATAAGAAATTAGCAGGGTTGAAAAGATTTGAAATTATTTTTTGCAATTCACTCTGAATTCTTCTTAATTTACCTTGAAATTTGGCCAATTTCTTGGAATTTTCTTGAACTTTTTTAATTCACTTGAATTTTAAATTGACTTATTAATTCTACTATATTCAATGGATTTTTCTGAATTAAAAAAAAATTTTATTTAATTAATCTTGAAACCAGTGAAGATTTTTCGTATCTATTTTTGAAATGTTTTCAATTCAATTTATTTTTTGTACATTTAACTTGAATTTAAAAGAAAATTTGAAGTTAAAATAAAATAATTTATTCTTCGAATTCTTCTAGCTTGCCTTAAATTTATCTAAATTCATTTCAATTTTAAAAAATTTTAAATCAATAGAATTTTTATGATTTAAAAAAATTGTCCAATACAACCGAATTCTTTTGAATTTAAGTTGAATTTTGTTGAACTACCCTATGGTCCCTATATTTTATCCCATAGGGACTGTGAGGCCTGACTTTTGAAAAAATCCAGTTAATTCTATTCAATTTCAATACTTTATTCATGACTAGTCTCAAATTAATTTACCAACAATATTATTAGTCAATACAAATCCCGGTGATTTTTTTTACGACAAAATACATAGTGTTATGGGAACGTTTTACAGAAAAAATATGAAAAGCTACAACAAAACATAATCCTAATTTTGTGTAGTTTTGTTCTACAAAATTTCTGCACACTATTGCGAATATCTTTTAAAAAAATCTACGACTCTAAAATAAGGTTTAGTTTATTAGAATACAATTTTAGATGAAAAAGTTATCCTCTAAAAATTTAGTTTTTCGTAAATAATTTTTCCAAGACATTCAGATTTCCTAAATTAAAAAAATTGTTTAACCATATTATTTTGAGATTTAAAAAACTTTGGATATATTGTAGGAATTGAATAGAATTAGTCATACTCCTTACATTCTAAACAACTCCCACGAATATTATAATTTGTTTTTGAATTTTAAATTATTATATTATTTTTATTAGTAAAAAATCAATTTGCAAAATTTAAAATTCACCGTAGAGTACTAAAATAATAATGATTAAGTCCTTGAAGTAGGTCCAAAAGAAATCCAGTTATTTTTCCAAAATTCTATCCATTTTTCAGGACCTCCATTTTTTTTTCAAAATTCTAAGACGTTTCTAGGCCTTTTAGCAACTCTTTTGGATAAAACTTAGAAACCCGAGTTTCAGTAAAGTCGAGAACTAAAGTTTAGAAGTTAAATTTTATGAAATGTCTTCATGAAAAATAAATCTTACTTTAAATTCATCAGCGAGATCGGCTTGATTTAGAGGATAGACTCTCGAGAATTTGAAGCTTTCCGTTAAGACATAGAAGGGTTTGTTCGCCTCTTTTGCGCAGACTGCCATCGTGAATGTCCCCATCTAACGAAATAAAATATAAAATTGATAATCAAGATACGAATTTGTATTTCCCATTTTTAATGAATAAATTTATAACTTCACGTACTTTATTAATTATTCCTCCACTTTCAGCAATGCCTTCAGCTCCAACCATAACGATATCTACTCTTTCCATAACGTGTCCCATTGCAGAGTCAAATATAATCGTGCAAGGAATTCCCAACTGTTTCAGGTTTTCGCACATTTCCTCCCTATTTTATTAATAAAGAAAAAAAACATGTTTTAGAAATTAAAATTTTAGATAATTGCTGAAATACTACAGGGTGGCGATTCGGTGGACGATTTCAAATTCCCGATATTTCCCGGTCAACTGAGTCACATTCATATTTGCCGCAAAACCCGAAAATTCATTTTAATTCATGACGTTCATTGTAAACATCTTTTAAAACAACAGAGCAAAAAGTTTGAAAATAAATGAATTTTCAAATAAAATTAATGAATCTTCAACGAGAAACGTTGAATTTTAAACCAAATTATGAATTTTCAAATAAAATAATGAATATTTAACAGGTATACTTTGATTTTCAACCAAAAAAATTAATTTTTAAACAAAGAGGTAAATATACTACCAAAAAGAAACATTATCAACAGCATAACAGATCTTTTAACAAACCACTTAAATTTTTAATTAAAGAAGAAAAATATTCAACCAAACAGTTGAATCTTAAACAATTTTTTTTTACTGGAACAATGAGTCTCCAACTGAAAGAGTTGAATGTTTAACAAAAGACGTACTTTCAACTCAAAAAGATCATTTTCTGGAAAGAATTGACTAATTAAAAATGTAAACAAAAAATAAATGTTCAACCAAAGAGATTAATCTTTACGTAAAATTATGGAATATTCAACTGGAATAATAGTTACAATTGTAGTTGAAAAAAATATTTTTCAACTAAAAACGAAACAAATTTGCAACAAAAGAGTTAAATTTTCAGGAAAAAATTCCCTTTCATAAAAAAAACAAGTTTTTAATTCAATAGCTATTAGTCAACCAAAGAAATGAATTTTTAATAAAAAGATGAATCTTAAAAAAAAAAAAAAAATCATCAGAAAAGTTTAACATTCAACCAAGTAAATTTATTTCCAACCTTAAAACATGATTTTTCAGCTAAAATAATAAATATTTAACTGAAATACTTGAATTTTTAACCCAAAAGAAGAATTTTTTAACAAGGGGATTAAACTTCTAAGAAAAGTACATTTTCTGCAACAAAAAAATTGATTTTTTAATAAAATACATGAAGTTTCAACAAAATAGTTGAATTTTCAATTAAAAACGACAAATTATCCACTAAACTGTTGAATTTTAAACTACAAAAGATGAGCTTTCAACTAAAAACGTGATAGTTAAATTTTCAGTTGGAGAAATTAATTTTCAGCCAAACTGATGAATTTTCAACTGAAATTATGAACCTTCACTTGGAATAGGTGCATTTTATACCTAACAAAAAGATGCATTTTTAATAAGAAACATTTATTTTTTACAAATAAAGACTTATTTTCCACAAAGTAAATACATTTTCAAACAAATGTTTTTATTTTTAAATAAAAAATATTACATTTTCAACCAAATAGTTGAATCTTCATTAAAAGAGATGAATTATCAACCAAAATAGAATAGTTGAATTTTCCATTGCAAATATAATTCTGAATTTAAAAAAAGTATTTTTAGCAAAGTAGTTTAATCTTCTAGTGGAATAGTTAAAAAATGAGTTTTAATAAAGTAGTTACATTTTAAAAAGAGATGAATTTTCAATTAAAATTATGAATCTTTAAGCCAAAAATTAATTTTAAATAAAGAGTTTCACTTTGAACCATAAGCTGTTGAATGTTTAACTAAAAAAGATACATTCACGATGAAAAATATAACCAAATTTTCTATTTTAATGCCGAAAAAATCGAAAAACTACTAGAAGTACTTTTTTTTTAGTTTAAAAAAGGGAACTTTTAAATTGTGACAAATTCTTACTTGAAACAGGAACTTTTTAACTCCTTTCTTCTAAATAAGACATGATTCTTAAAAAAAATGCTGCGCGACTTCAAATAAAGAAAAATCACTTTTTTAAATTAACCAAGAATATTAAAATAATGAAAACTTGAATTTTATTGCGTTCAGAAGTAAGCTCTTGGTCATTTCCCGGTTTTTTTTCGGTCAATGAAATTCCGGGCCAAGTCACAACCCTGATACTATTATTAGTAAGAAATTTGTTTAATATCGCACCCACTATTGTCAGGAGCAGAAGTAGTAACATATACTTCAAAGGACTTATTATTCTGAGCAGCTTGTTTCATTGTTTCGAAAACTACTCTGGATTTAGAGTGAGTTAAGATTGTCTGAAAATAATAATTTATCATTATTATTTCAATTTTGAGTTTAATAGAAAATTGGTAACAATGTTTATTTTTATCAGAAACAAATCCTATTATGTGATACTTACACAGCCATCAGTAATAAAACGTACAGCATGCTTCGCAACTTTTCCACGCGCTGCAACTAGTTTTTTGTAAAAAATTTTCCCCCTGTGTAGCATTATGCTTTTACATTCTGCGAACGACTGAAACAGAAATTATTCAGCAGAAACAATTTAAACTCACATATTAGTCAATATATGGGTGAAAATCAAAAAGTTGGAATCATTCAATCACATTTTCTGTTGTCAAAAAGATTCAGAACAACATAGAACCTTTTTTCTAATAAAATTAATCACAATAAGTGTAAAAATACTTATAAGCGAGATGAAAACCTAGGTCCTTATTAAAAATTTCGTTTTTAAAACTAGCAATCAATATTTAAGTCTTTTAGAGCCTTCGTGTTCGTAAATTACAATTTTTGTAATACATTTGTTTTTATTTACAATAAAATTAATATAACAAGTAAATTTAAGGTTATTTAACATTATTTTAAAATTAAAAAATAATGGAAATATCGACTATTTTCTTTCTTACAATTAACTTTACTCAATGAAAATAAATTTGATGTTATTTGATGAAAAGGTAGGGAAACGTGACTAGAGTTCAAAAATGCAACCTACAGTGGACAATCATTAATTACAAATACTAATTTACATGTAAAATAATTAATTTAATTAATATTTAAGACACTATACGTGTTCAAAAATTAAAATGATTTATTTTCATGTATTTGTGCTCTTGGTTAGTAATTATCCACTGTAAGGTGGTTTCCCCTAATCCAAAAATTTAATTATTTTAAAGTATATTTTTAAGTCAGAATAAACTAATAATTAAGTGTTGAAGTATGTTCAATAATATACAATTATTAATCAATTTAAATGTAAAAATTAAATCCTCAGGCCATTAAATTAATGGAAAATTGTTTGTTTTTTTACCAGATGTTATAAAAACTTTGAAGCATTTAGTTATGAAATTATAATTATTTAATAAATTTGCAAAAAGGTAGCCAGGAACGCGTTACTGCAGAAAACTTAATCATATTTCATCGAATTTATTTTGATCCGGAGGATACTTCAAATAATTTGGATATAGGGTATTGTGGGAAAGAAGGCTTAATACAACCCTATGTTTAAAATAATTAATCCTCTAAATACAAGCGCATAATATTCCAGGGACATGATATTGTCAACTTTTTGATTTTCACCCCTATATACTTTATTTTCGTACATATTTAACTTGTAATGAAATTTAAAATTTACATGTAAAGTAAGAGGCCATATATAAATTACGTAAGAGTTTTTTTGGAGAGAGGGGATTCAGAAAAATATTACGATGTTACATGGAGGGAGGGGGTAAATCAATACTGCTACATAATATTTATAACAAATTAGCATAATTGGAAATCCATGTATCCAAGGTTATAGTATATAACTTTAAAGTTGAGAACTTTTACAATAAAAGATTGTCATAACGTTTTAAAGACTTCGTATCGGCATAATTAGCTAAGTAATTTTTTCCATGCTTAAATTATTATTACCCGCAAAATCGCTCAACCTTTTTTTAGGTTATCGGTTTATAAAATTATAAAATATAATAAAATTACTTGGATTTCCAGTGATTCCTTTTCTTTTTTTTTAGTGAATTTACAGGATCCAAAAATTTCAAAGAATATCCAATTTCACGGGATTTGAATGGCCTATATCATATTTTAATGAAATTTCAAAGAAATTATTCACAAGATATTTTAAAAGATTCCAAGGAATTTCCATAGATTTCAAGACTTGGATGAAATCTCGAGATGTTTAAGATTCTAGAGTATTTTAAAATATTTCAAGGAATTTTTAAAAGCTTCACAAATTTGCAAGGAATTTCAAAAGGTTTCAAAGGATTTACAAAATTTCAAGGAATTTCCAAGAATTTCAATGATTTGACAAATTTTCATGCAGTTTTAAAGAATTCCCTACAATTTCGGAAGATTTAAAAAAATTGTATAAAACCTATAAGGTTTTAGGACATTTAAGAAGATTCTAATGGATTTTAAAGAGATTTAAAAGAAGTTAATACACTTTCCCAGGATTTCACTAATTTTAAAAGATTTTAAATTCTTTTAATAAGGCATTTTAAAGAATTTCTCTTTATCTCCAAGGATTTCACAGGAATTCTAATATTTCAAGGGATTTCGTGGAAATTCAAGCAATATCGGATTTCATGTAAATTCACGGGATTTTATCATTTAAAGGATCCAGATCATTCTGAGAGGGAGATGGGGGTCTACATAGATACTTATTGTTGTATATTCTTAATGAAAAAATGCTTACAGGGCGGGGGGGCGTGGGGAGTCCAGCCTAGGGAAACTGATGCTTACGTAATTCTTGAATAACCCCTGAGGCATTTTCAAGAGCTTTAATAAATTTCAATGAAGATATTTGTAATATTTCAGGATGTTTCTAAATATTTCAATACATTTTAAAGAACTTTAAGAATCAAGAAAATTTTAGGATAGTTTAAGAGATTCCAAGAAATTTGAAGGGCTTTAAAAAAATCAAGGAATATTATCAAATATCATGTAACTTCACGGGATTTCAAGAGATTTGATCAAATTTCGATAAAATTTTAAGGACTTTCTTAAGAAGATTAAAGGATTTCAAAGGATTTTCAATATTTAAAGAGGTTTTCAATGTCTAAAGCTATTTACAAAAATAGGAAAGACTAAATAATCTAAAAGATTTTGGGATATTTAAAAAAATATCAAGGAATATCATCAGATTTCATGCAACTTCACGGAATTTTATAATACTTCAATGAAAATTAGAAGAATTTATTCACTATAATGCAATGATAATGGCTTATCAACAAGTTTTATTGAATTTAAAACAATTTTCAATAATATTTTTATCATAGTGAAAAAATATTCTGTAATCATAACCATGTTATTTTTTTGTTATTACTTTAAGAACAATTATAGCCGAACTATTTATGCAAAAATTAGGATTGCATTTGAAAATAATATTAATATAGAAAAACATTGAACTTTTTAACCCAGTTAAAATAAAACTGTAAAAAGTTGCAGTAATTTTTTCATAATTCCATGACTTTTCCAGGTTTTCCAGTCATTTTTTTTAAATTCCATGACTTTTTCAGGTTTATCAAACACTTAAAAAAATTCCATGACTTTTACAGGTCTATCAAACACAGTTTAAGAATTCCATGTCTTTTCCAGGTGTATCAAACACCTAATAAAATTCCATGACTTTTCCAGGTTTTCCAGGTCTTGTAGCAAACCCGATTCATAAGAACTGAGGGATTTTAAAAGATTACGAAGATTTGAAGAGGTTTTCAATATTTCAATGTGCTTCCAGAAATATCATCAAATTTCATACAAATTCATGCGATTTCAAGGGATTTTATAATATTTTAATTAAATTTCAAAGAATTCATTCAGAAGAATTAAGTGATTTCCAAGGATTTCAAAGATATGAAAAGAGTTTCCAAAGATTTTTATAAATTTGACAGAATTCAAAAGATTCTAGAATATTTTCAAAGAGTCCACGGAATTTCATGTGCTTCAAATAATTTCAAGGAATATCATAGAAGAATTTATTCTCAAGAATTGAGGGACTTTAAAGGATTCCTAAGATTTCAAGGTGTTTTCAAATTTTTTTAAATATTTTCGGATATTTTAAAAATATATCCATAAAAACAATATTTTTTCACAATTTTTTAAATTACTGCTCTCTAGGCATCGCGCTGTTTACTCCATACATTCTTAGATTTTGTGATTTACTTTTCTAGTAAGTAATAAAATTGTATTTAGAAAGACATGACTGAAAATAGTTGGAAAAATTACGTCATACCAGGTGTATACATATGAAACCGGTATTGCCATTTAGCGGCCAGTAGGCACACTTGTAGGCACTGTCGGAACTTTTCATTTGTGCTAATTGGCGTATTGTCATCTGTCAACAATATCCAATACCAAACATTTCAAGTTTCATATGACATCGTGATTTTTTTCGCTCTTGAAAATGTC
>NC_046664.1:64146111-64163062 GCF_010883055.1 Belonocnema kinseyi
TGACTCGGGAATTGGTTGAGTCGTACAGCTGGCAACCGCTACCCCACCCCGCTTACTCACCAGACTTGGCTCCATCCGACTACCACTTATTTGCATCGATGCAAAAATGTGTTTTTTTCTTGAAAAAATACCGGTTTCATATGTATACACCTGGTATATGCGGGGAGGGGGTGTCAACCACTTTATTATAACTTGTGATATAAGGGAAGAGAGGGATAAAAAACGGACAAAAAATGTGTGAAACAATTTATGGATGGCCCCTAAACTAATATTCGGAGAAAAATATGAATACTTAATTCAGTGTGACTACATGAATTCTTTAATAAACGTGTCAAAATTTTGTAATAATAATTTTCAGTTTTTTTTGTGTTAAATGCAGCCACCCTGTACATTTTTCGTAAAGTATTGAATAGTAAAATAGGTTGAATTTGATGAATTAAGAAGAAAAAAAGTTTCCTATAATTACTGTAAAGGTGTACCTACGTATTTGTTAAAACATACCGGGGTGTCTAATGTGGCTAAAGTGATGAATCGAAGGAAGAGTTCACTTCCTGAAGCAATAGCAGTGACTGGATGATCAGTTGATCTCATTGCAACCACTGCATTTTGTAAACAAAATCGCAATTCTTGTACAGTTTCAGCTGCAAATAAATACATTTTTTTAATAGTTATCAATTGAAAAATAGTAAGTCATTTCAATATATTTTTTTTAAATTCCGATGGTCGATCATGTAAGGGATGTCTAGAGAGACGGAAATTCTAATCAAAAATTAAATTTAAAAAAAGGAGCAGGAAGTTTGGATTGGACAAATCTGATACGCTTAAAAAATTGGTGTGTCTACAAGGATCAACAAAATCCGGCTATTCGTACCGAAATTTCGGTACTGGTAGCTGCGGCTTAGAAAAATCTTTCGAATGACCACATTGAGTCATAATATACAGTTAAATATAAAATCAAATACAAATTATTTGAAAAAATAGAATTATGTAATGTAAAAAAAAAATGTTTAATTTGAATGTTGGAGTCATAAAAAGTCCTGTTAATTTGAATGTTAAAAACATATAATACACATCTTGTAACAAAATTCAAAGACAAATTTATGAAAAATCTACTGTATTTTTTGTTTAAACAAGGTTTTTACAACAAAATGGAAGATTTTGATACAAATCATGTTCAAAAGTTAAACTTACATTTTGAGTGTTCCAACACTTCAAGAAGGGTTCGGATAGCAGCAACTCCAGCCGAAACATCTTTTTCGTTCTTGATAATATCGCTGAAGTATCGGCAAATTTCTAAAATTAACAAAACATGCAAAATATGCTTATATGATAGTGGACGGGTTAGTGTAAAGGCCTCCAGAAATTTTTTTTAGAACTTACCCTGTTCCTCCATATTTAAAAATTCTAGTTAAGTCTCGTCAAGATGATAAAATTCACTATATCACTAAAGTCACTTTTTAACGTTGCTTTAAACCGTTTAATAAATAAAATAAAATTGCATGATGCAATTCTGTAACTTTTTGAACAGCTGAGAGCAACCGAGGCCCGTCGAGTGTAATTTTGTGAGGTTATGTCATATTATCACATGCTGATATGAGCGCCTGAATGTATGTGACCATTTTTACACCTGGGATGTCCGAGAATGGAATATGAAGGTTTTCGAATTTTTTATGTATTCTCCTAAATATATTTATCAATATAAATTATGTTTTTCAGTTTTAGTTTAGCTTTCGATATTTTAAAAATGACAATTTTTAAAATCAAATTTATATCACCAATTAAAATTCAACAAGAATTAGAAATAATCTTAGAAGATTTTTCCCAAAATGCACTGAAAAGATCGCATAGAGCATGCGCAGTGATGTTGGAACGCAACTGTCAAGTTGCATCAATGAAAGCACATGAAAGCGCATAAATCTGATAAACCTTTTTGTTTGGTTTTATTCCTAATGAAGAACTACTTTCTTTAATAATAAGTAGAGGTAAGTAAATAAATTTTTTTTTCTGAATTATAATATGCTCCCGAATTTGAGATTATTTTTAAGTAAACGGCATTTCCATTTAGCGAGGTTCGATAGCTGTTTTGCGCGGCATAACCTCAAAATCATTTTTTGTTTATAATTTTGTTTACGGTAGGATGGGCTGAAATAGCAAATTATTTTAATTTAAAAAATCCACGGGCCTAAAAGTTTGCGTGTACTATTAGAGTACAATTAGTTTATTTTACAAATTAACAAAATAATCTATTGTCGCAAGTGTATAATTGACATTTTAAATAGCTAAGAGTTTAAAATTTGACATGATACGCAGTAGGAATATACTTGAATGCGTTTAAATTAATTAAAATAGTGGAATTAGTACAAAACCGTAATTTTAAACTAATTTCAGTATATCAGCCCATTCAAATATATTCAAATATTCTCCTATTATTGTACGATATAAACTTTCTATTTGATAAAGAAATCTGCTTAATTTGATTTTTAAACAAGGATTTTACAACCAAATTAAAGATGCTTCTAAGTTTTGACAATAAAATTATCAAGCAGTTAGATTGATAGATATTTGAAATATTCTTCAAATGTTCTATATGGATTATATAATCTGTACATTTTTCTTGAAGTAGTGACTGAGATCCTTTTTGTTTAAACTAATAATAATATTTATTATTTTTTCATAACTGAAAAGTTCAAGAAATGCTGAAAATTTCAGAAAACCCCGCAAAATTCTAGCATTACTCTAAAAGACACCATAATACATTTTTTAAACAATTATGTTTCTCAACTCGCATTCATTATTATCTGAATAAGTAAAACGTGCACTAAAAGTTAAAAATTACAGATAATGTCGCCACTATCTAACATTATTATAGAAATGATAGTTATAAAAAATAATAATTAGTTTTAAAAACCTTTGTTAAATTGCATTGATTCATTGTCTAGTGAAAAGTCGGCAAAAACAATGATTTATTTAATCAACTTTTTTATCAAATATAATTAATTAATGTTACACTCTAAGTGAAAAGTAGACGAAAAGTTGAAAATTTCTGTAAACACCGCAACCTTCCAACATTATTCAAAAAGGATATAATTTCAAATAATAATAAATTGTTTAAGCAACTCTGTTTCCTAACTTGAATAAATTATTACCTCAATTTAATTGGAAAGTGGATCAAAAGTAGAAAATTTTAGAAAGAAACTGCAACTTTGTAGTATTATTCGAGTGAAAGATTATAAAAAATAATAAAACATTGTTTAACCAATTACTCTTGTTAACTTTAATTGATTATTGCCTCGATACAACTGAAAAATTAAAAATAAATGGATAAATTCGGAAAAGCTGCGACTTTCTAACTCTATTCTAATGACAAATCGCTAAAAACAATAAATTACTTAAACAATTGATTTAAACCTATAATTATTTGTAAAAAGTAGTATTTAATGTATCAGAAACAATTTCTATTAAAACCCCGCATAAAATAATTATTAACGGCAAAAAATAGCAAAATCGTATTTTCACTTGTGGGGTTTTTGAGATAAATAGATTAATAATTAAATGCTTTTATTCAATGTTAAATCCTATTCGAATATTGTTTAGCCTAAAATATTTCATTTTAACCTCTTCAGTTTGAAATTTCTTAATTAAAAAAAGAACATTGTTAAATATTTAGCAATATTTGATTAATAATTTAAAATGAGCAATTACAAATCAATGACACAAAAGTAAATAATTTCAAAGGTTTAAATTAAAACTTCAAAAGTTTACAATTTTAATTGTACTATATAAAAAAATAATTTGTAAGTAAAAGTTGGATTTTGATGTATAAATAACAATTTAACAGTTGTTAATTAAAAGTAACTTACAATTGAAAGCATTTAAGTTATAATGGTTCTAAATTAAAATTTCTTCAAAACATTATGATTTTCGACATTTACACTCATTTATACATTTACATTCGTTCATAAATTTAGAGCATTAAAAAGAAAAGCTTGGATTTACATTTTTTACCAGAAAACTTTCAACTGTTCAGTTTATAAAAGTTTCAAAGTTCAGATTTTGTATTTAATTTAAAATTATTGTTGAATTGAAATCTATTAAAAGTTTCCACTGTATACGTGTAGATTGTTGAGTTTTTGTATAGCAAAATTTTGTTAACTGGGAAATGACCGGGGATTTTTTTCGTCGATTAAAAAGTCACCCTGTTAAACGTAAGAATACTTTTTAAATTGCATTTACAATTTAGTTTAATTCAACCTTTATACTTCATTTTCAAAATTCCCTGATTTTCCTTGACAATTTTTTTATTTTCCCTGACCATTAAGATTCAAATACCAGCATTTTAATCTTGCAATATTTTTAAGATATGATCTTTTATAAGCGGAATAAAAAAATATTTCAGATACAAAATTTTTTTAAACAAAACATGACTTTTTTATTATAAAAGATGATTTTCTAACAAAATATGTGAATTTTCCACAAAGTAATTACATCTTTAACAATATATTAAAATTTTGAATCTAAAAAGATGAAATCTCATGAAAAAAAGTATAATAGTTGATATTTTAAACAAAAAAAATGATATTTCATCTAAAAAAAAAACAATTTCAAAAGCAATAGGACAAATTTTTAACAAATAAAGATTTTTTAGTTATGAAAGAAAGAAAAATGTACCTATCTTGTTGAAACTTCAAGCCAAAAGACGAATTTTTCGTACAAAACTGGGATTTTCAACAAGAAAATATGACTGTTCACAAAAAAAAATTACAAAAAAAGAATTAAATTTTCAACTAAAAATACGAATCTTCAACAAACATGATTTCCCAATAAAGTGGTTCAAACAAAACATATCAATCCTCAGACAAAAAAGTTTATTTTAAAACCAAACAGTCGCATTTTTATACAAGAAAGATTAAATTTTTACTAAAATAGATGAATTTTTTAATCAAAAAGACAAATTTCCTATACAAAAATTTAATTTTGAGCCAATAAAGATTTTAGTGTGACTTTCCAACATGAAAATATGAGTTTTTAACACAAAGGACAGTTTATACGAAGATACTTGATTTTTATACCAAAAAGATGACTTTCCAACAAACAGTTGAACTTTAAACCAAAAAAGTATTACTTAAACCAAATTGTCAATTTTTCAACGAAATAGTTGCATAACTTGTAACCTTGTTAACCTAGAATCTTCCATAAACGGAATAAAAGAATTTCAAATTAAAATTGAAAATTTTCAAATTTATTCTGCTTGACTTTTATTTAAAGTGATAGAAATCACCTGACTTTTGCTAGACTTTTTGTCTAAATCCCTGAATTTTTGAAATTTTATTAAGCTAGGTTCGTTTTTCATTCACCAGCTTTTGTTATACATATAAAGTTAAGTTCACATTATTATCGATGGGCTCTACGAAGAATATTAGGCTATTTTTTCGATCGCCTTAAGAATTAGACTAACTTCATTTAGCTAAGTTTTCAGGAGGAAGAAATAACGTATTATTTTTCGAAATATTTCCAACGAATTCAAAATTTCAGCATTTTGTATTGCAGTTCATAATGTAATTTAGGCTTCTATAACTTTCAAAACAAGAAATTTTAAAAGATTTTTATTTATTTTAACACTTCTACGTGTTAACTAAATTTCATAAAAAATGAAGTTAGCCTAATTCTTAACGGTAACAAAAAGATAGCCTATTCTTCGTAGAACCCATCGTTATATTTCTGTACAATTACTGCGAGTTATTTCTTCCATTTGCGAATTTCCAAAAATCACGTAGATAAATGACCCCCCCCCCCCAAACCGTAACAAATCGTAACATAATCTATCGGCTCCTCTTCCTTGAGCTGTTACGTTTTGAGTATAATTCCTTATGTACCATATGTATGTACCATATATCCTTATGTACCATAGGAAAAATGCATAAAAATTACAAAATAAATATGAAAAACACTTTTAAATTATTTTTTCTTCATAGTGTAAACTCAGGTAGTAAATGAGACTTACGTAAATACGTATTATTTTCTTTAATATAGAAAAAAGCGGCATAATTGAAATAATTCAAACAAACAAAAAAATTGCATGGATATTCACAAATGGTAAAGAATAATAAAAAAATAAATAACGATTGAACAAATGAATGAAAAAAATCCCGAAAGTATATGTTGTTATGCAATTATTAAAATTTTTAAATTTCAAATAACGACAAGATTTTTAATTAACAAAGAATAAAATCCCAAATCTAAAAATATCCGAAACTAAAATTCACCGATTTCAAGACCGACTTTTAAAATAAACGAATTATTAAATCTCCACAAATATTTCAATTCTCGAAATTTTGAACTGCTGAACATAGTAAATTGATTATTAATTTATGAGCTATTAGTAGAATTATAAATAAGGCAAATAATTTAATTAATCATTTATTAATTATTTTCGGCAAATTTTAAATTTTGCCAAGCTTAAATTTCAACAATAGAAATATTTATGGGAATTTAACAAATCATTTCTTTTATAATTGGGTAATTTTTTGTCTTACTAATTTATGATTTTGTTATTCATTTTTTCGTTATTTTGTGTTAGTCCCGGATATTCAAACACTTTTGCATATAGTGATAAAGAACTCATTTTTTTATATTGCCATTAACAAATATTATTTTATCTTTTGCAGCACTTAAATTAATCGATATTTTTTTTTCGAAGTGCTATATTAAATCCAACTTGCAATTGAATTCTGAGAATTGAGAACAAGAAAATAAGTATTATTACCTTTTTTTTAAATTTATGTAAATATAATTTTCATAAGATTCTTGAGAACATTTAAAAGAGTTTTAAATATTTCAGGCTTGTCAAAAAAGAATCTAGAAGATTTTTAAGAAATTTTTTTATAATATAGGATTTTACAAAATATTATAAAAATTCGAGTCCTTATAACAGATGTTTATAACTTTTAGAAGTTGGGAAGGAATCAAGAAATATTTGATAAATTTTTGAAAATGTTTCCGAGTTTTTAAATATTTGTAATCTATTTAATACGTCTTAAATTCCTGAAAATATTTTCAACTGACACGAATTTTTCTCAAAATTTTCAAATATCATTCCAAATTTAATATAATATGGCAAAATTGCAATATTTTGCTTTAAATTCTTTCACACTTTGAAAAGTTTTTCGTTAATAATTCAAAATGTTTTGTAATCTTTTTTCGATTTTCTTTTGAAATTCCTTGCAAAACAATCATTTAAAAATTTCCCATGAATTTTAAGAACTTCTTTTCACAACTTGACAAAATTCAGCTTACCTAGGAAATTTTGTAAAAATTAAAAGAAATGGTCTCAAAGTCTTCCATATTCTTTTAACCCACATTTTACAATCTTTAAAACTTAAAATTATTCTTTTAAAATAAATCCGAAATCATCTCTCCTAACTCTTTTATTCGGGGTCTTTGGGTAATCTCTGCGTTCACTTTTATAACCTGATTTTCACACCGGAGCGATAAACAACGGCATAATTAATGGAAATGATTCGATAAAAAAAGAACAGAAAAACACTATTCGAAAAATCCACTGTCATTTTGACAATAATTATATAAGTAAACCATTTTCTTGATATATTTTCAAGAGTTTGTAACGGATCTACATGACAAAAGGCATATAACCGTCAAAACAACTAGAAAGAAGTTACTACTAGTGCCAAACCGACGTCAAATACTATTACGTATATAATTTATTTGTTATAGGTTTCTCGGAAATCGACATAATCGTTCCTCAAGCTGGAAAAATGAGTAAACGTAAAGACGACCTGGATGGCAACTTTTTCACAAAAATAAAAAATACCAGGCTCACCTACCACTGGAATATCGGCGACTTTGATCAAATGATGGCAACTAAATCAGTGATAAAGTCTGAAAGCTTTCTTATTAAAAACATTCCAGATCTTAGATGGTACTTTTCACTGACACAGTTTACTGACGATAAAGTGGGAACTTCACTAGCTGGTGCAAAAAGGTACATATCTGTTTATTTGAATTGCGTTGGTTCCAATGAGGCTTTAATCAAGCTGATTTTAAAGTTTACTATGATCAATGCCGACAACTCGCATGGTTACAATTCGAGTTTGATCGACAACTCACCAACAGAATCTCAATCTTACGGTTTCGAGAAGTATATTTCACACGACAGTCTAATGAATATAAGAAACTTGTATAAATCCAGTAATGACATTGATTTTTCTGTAGAAATTGATGTGAGCACTTATGTGAATAGCTTAAAAAAACCCGTATATTCTTGCCAAAGTGGGGATCAATGTTTAGATTGTGGTCCGATTATCGAAACTTTAAATTTTGACATCTTATTTGAAAACTCAGACTTCAGCGATTTGACATTGATCTGCCAGGACGAAAGAATCCCGGTACACAGAGCAGTTTTAGCGGCAAGAAGCAAATCGTTTTATGACAAATTCAAATCCTTACAGAGCAATGAGTTGCAAATACAAATTGATCTTCCCATTTTACGTGAATTGCTCTCTTTCATGTACACAGGAAATTGCCCCAATCTGCAAAACTATGTTGAAGAATTATTGGAAGCGGCTACATACTGCAAAATGCCTGATTTACGATGTTTTATCGAACAAACTTTAATCGGTTCGATCAATTTAGAAAATGCCGCGGATCGTCTAGTCCGGGCGGAAGATCACGACTTGAAAAATTTAAAACACTGCGCAATGGTCTTTATTAAACTGAATGTCCAGGAGATTATCAAAACTGATGGATTTCAATCAATCATAGATCTTCATCCGAAGCTTGTGAAAGAATTATTTTGCAGCGTTGTAGAACATTTTCATACAATTAAAGTAGATACGAGGCAAGAGAGATAAGATTTTACAAAAATACTCCCTTATGATTTTTGATTCTTTAATATGATCGTGGCTTTTCAAATACGAATTATGTCTTAGAAAGTATGTATATATATATAAATATATATATATATAAGTATATATTTGTGTACTCCCTGCGCAAAGATGTACTGTGTCGATTTACAAGTTAATGCTCTTCTGTTATAAGTATTCAATGTGAACAAACTGTATTTAAGTTAGTTTAAAATATATTTTTTGATTTTACTCATTTAGACATTTTATTGCATTTAAAAATTAATATTAAGATGCGAACAAAATTGATGAAATTGTGTGAATTATCAGCGCCTGGCCTGACTGGGACTTTTTTTAAACCGGGAATTAAGCTTCAAATTCACGGTCAACGAATAATACAAAGAACTCCATCCAAACGCAATAAATTCTAAATTGAAAAAAAAATCGTCGAAAATTCAATTTTTTTTCTAGTTTAGTAGTTTTTAATGATCAAAACTTGTGAAAAATTGTGAAGTTACAAAAATTAAGATATTACGGGGTGGCCTCTGAACCGGGAAACCGTAAAATTAATTGAGACCGGGGAAAAAAACAACAAATTTATATTTCGACTGGAAATTTTACCAATTTTTAGAACAAAAATGTATCCACCCACTCGATCACAAATTTCATATCATATGGTATACTGCAATATTTTAAATAAGTTCAATTTTTTAATTTTTTTAAATGTTAGGTTCAAGCGTTAACTATTTCAAGTACGAAATCATTTATCTTAGAATACGAAATTCTAGAATCTTTGAATTTAAAAATGTTACATTATAGGTCTTCATTTTGAAACAATTAAAACTTAAAAGCGTTTGAAATTGAGAATTTTTGATAAAAAAACTTTTTAGTTGATCAACTGTAATTATTAACTAATTATTTATTTCCATTAAATTACAAATTCTATTAAAATATTATTTCAGTCTTAAATGTTCCATTTTTAACCCACACAATTAAAAATTTCTTAATTAAGAAAAAGATTTTTAAAAAATATTTAGCAATATCTGACTGCTCGTTTAAAACGAGTAGTTATAAATCAATTATTCAAAACTCAAAAACTTGAAACTGAATTTTTTGAAATAGAAAGTCTTGAATATTTCAAATTTCAGAGAGCTAAATTTAATCTTTGAACGCTAAAATTTTAGTTCATTTAAACAAATTAATTTGTAAGTGAAAATTTTCAAGTTTCATGTATGAACAACAATTTACATGACAAAAGTACGTTGATGAAGTATTTAGAAGTTCTGAAATAATTGAAAATAATTCAAAATTTGAAATGATTTCAAATAATTAAAACAGGATTTAAAATAATTTTTTTGTTTGATATAAAATGATTTCAAAAAATTTGCAAAATTGTTAAAAAAGAATTTGGAAAATTTCCAGGCATTTTATTGTGCAGGATTTTAACAATCGTTTCATCTTTCGAAAAAAAATTTGTAAGTTTTGAATTCTTTTAACTAATTCGATTTTTTTTAAAGATTAAAAAAAAATTAACCAGGATGTTGATTATTGAAGGTCTTGAAATAAAATTTCCAAGCTGTTTAAGGACTTTGAAAGGTTTTAAGGTAATACCATTTTTTATATTTCTTGTTAAAAAATGTTTAAATTTGAAAGAACAATTTCAGTGAATATTTAAAAATATTTCAAAACAAAAACAAAGTTTGATGTATTAGTTTGGTTCAGTTTAAAAACAACTTAATCGTTCAACTTTCAATTTTTCTCGCTTAAAATTCCTAAAATTAATATAATTTTTTAAATCTCCTTCGAAGACATTTTGAAGTTTTCAAAATTTTTAAAAATAGTTTAAAACTTAAACAGATTTCAAACGTTTATAAACAAAATCCAGATTTTTAAACAAATTTTGAAGCTGTTTAAGGATTTTGAAAGTTTTTAAGACAATAAACAAATGTTGTTGATATTCCTTTTTATTTATTTATAAATTTATTTAAAAACAGTGCTTGGGCACAGTCCTTTAGTACAAATCCACTTATGAACTAATTGAGAAGCGAAATAAAGTCTAATCCTGCTAATCGAATTTTTGAGAAAAATTTGAGTTAAAAAAAAATACAGTGAAAACCTTCAATAGCCCTCCCTTCTATAGCCTTCCGAGAATCGATGCCACTCAGACGAGCACTCAGGCGTGAACAAACAAAAGCGGAGCGGGCTATAATGAGTTAGTTCCAACCTACTGTTAGCCTTCAAATCGGGGCTATAGAAGAGTTTCACTTTAATCGTACAGAATATTTAAAAATATAAAGAAATTTGCTGTATAAATAAAAAATGAATAATTATTGATTTGAAACTGTTTAAAATTAACATTAATCAACTTCTAATTTAAAAAGTATTAAGTTAAACAAAATTAATCACAATTTTTTATGTTTGTACGTCGAAATTGCCTGAAATGATATAATTTAAAAATGTTCAAATTTGTTGATTCATTCTTAAATTTAAAGCATTAAAAATGATAACGTGGATTTTTATTTTTTAAACTGAATCTGAATCATTGAACTGTACAATTTATAAAAGTTGAAAATGTAGAATTTTGCAGTTTAACTGCATTTGATTAAAAATCGTTTAATTTAAAAATGCAAAACTTTTGAAATATAACATTTTTAAATTAAAATTTTAAGATTCGAGAGTTCCACTCTGAAGTCTTTAATTTGCAATTCAGTCTTTACTATTTCAAAATACGAATTTTCTAACTTTTAAGAGTTCGAATTTTTAATTGTATTGAATCTGTTTTTCCTTCTTCAATAAATATTCAAGACGAGAATTGAAAAATATTTATAAGTACGGAACTTAGTTCGTAAAAATTTAAATTTAATTCGTAAAACTAAGGGAAGTGTTTGAATAGCTGCGTTCCGTATTTGAGTCTTTCACCTTTTATCGCTCGGAACGTAAAACGGTAAGTGATCGATTTTAGTAACACATACATACGTCTTCTTGCATGAAAAAGTTTTATGAGACCTAAAAACGTACCTTTTTTATACGAACACGAAAATTGAACCTAGTATGTAATTTAAATCAAGTTGGAATGGAGGAAATGATAATGTAAGTTGAGCAAGCTAAAAGCACATAGAAACTTACCGTACCAATTCGTTTGAAAAGTAATTCCCAGTGTATTTTTTTTTTTAATTTTACAAAAAAGATGGGTTTCTTGACAAAGATTCTATTTATCAGCGGTTGCTGATTTTTCAAACTTTTAAGAGCTCTGTGTCATGCTAAAGGGGTTTGTGTTTGTGCTAAAGATAATTAATTCTCTATTAGACATGAGGTTTTAAGAATAAGGTTTATTTATTTAATTTATGTTGCCGAATAATTTAACATTAATCATATGACAAATTCTGAAATATTCTTAGCGCGGACACGAACCCTTTTAACGTGATAAAAAACATCATAGTTTCCAGATGTCGGTAAAAGCAGGGTGGTCGTAGTTCAGGGAATGTCTGAAAATTAGGGAATTTTATTGATCAGGGAACGTCAGGGATTTTTAGAAAAATACTTGAAAAAGTCAGGGAATTTCTATAAGGGGCTCTTTAAGTAAGTATCAAGGAGATTAAATTTGCAATTTTTTATTTTGAAATTGTTTTATTCCGTTTATAAAAAATTCTATATTAAAATTTTACAAGATGAAGATTCTGGTCCTTGAATTTTCATGGTCTGGGGGAAAAAAATGGTCAGGGAAAAATGAGGAAATTTTAAAAATGAAGTTTTGCGGCCACTTTGATATAATATTCTTGTCAGTAATTTATTTGTCCTGTATTTCTATCTATTACTTCGTATGAAGTTGCTTCCCCCTGCCGATTATATCTATAGATAAAAAATGTTATTGTTTGGTTGAAAATGAAACAATTTCATTAACAAGTCATCCTTCTTGATTAAAAATTCGCCTTAGTGGGTTAAATATTCAATTATGTTGGCAAACAAAATTTTGGCTGCCGAAAATTCATATTTTGATTTTGAAGAATCAACTGAAATATTCCATGAAATCAAACCTTGTTTGAAAATTCATCTTTTTTGGCTGAATTTAACTGTTTTTGATTTACAATTAAACCCCTTTTTGGCTGAATATTGAACAATTTGGTTGAAGGTTGAGCCACGTTTTTAAAGAATCATTTTTTTGTTTGATGATTCATAATTTTATTCGAAAATTCATCTCTTTGGTGAAAAATTATTTGTTTTTTTTTGGTTGAAAATTAATTTGTTTTTAACTGAAAATTTAACTTTATAGTTCAAGATTCGCCATTTTAGTTTAAAATTTAAAATTTCATATTTTTAATTAAAGATTCGAATACTTGTGTAAAAGTTGAATTACTTTGTTAAAAAATATTTCTTTGGTTGAAATTGAGCCATTTTGTTGAAATTTCGTTATTTATTTGTTTAAAACTAGTATTTTTAACTGAAAATATGACATTCCAATTTTCGTTGAAAATTGATATTTTTTAGTTGGAAATTCGTCTCTTCTTGGTAGCTAACTTCTTGCTTTCAAATTTCCTTTTTTCCATTTTCCATGTTTTGTTGAAAAGTTATATTTTATATTTGAAAATTCCATTATTAGTTTGAAAAATCATCAATTTTGTTGAATATTCGTGTTTTATGGGGAAAAAATGATTTTTTGGTTTTAAAATTCATCTATTTTGGTAAAAAATTCATATTTTTTAAATTTATCTGTCATCATATCATATTTTTATTGAAAATTCAACCATTTTGTTGCATAAATAATTATTTGGTTGAAAAATCAACTCTTTGGTTGAAAATTTAACTGTTTTGTTGAAAATTTAATTATCTACTAAAAACGTGGCATTTTTGGCTTGAAAATTTAACTATTGGGTGGAAAATGCAAATGGTTTTAATTGAAGTTTAATCTTTTTTGCTCAAAAATTCAACCATTTGATTGAAAATTCATCTTTATAGGCTAAAATACACATATTTCTGAAAAATTTCAACTATTTTCTTGAAAATTCGTCTCTTTTGCTTTGAAGTTAAATTATTTGATTGTCAATAAAGCTTTTTGGTTAAAAATAATTTTTTTTTGAAATTCGTCGTTTTTAATTGAAACGACATCTTTTATTATAGAAAATTAATCTTTTTCGGTTGAAGTAAATATGACACTTTTAAATTTTATTCTAAAATTGTTTTATATCGCAATATTTTGTAATGTCATGTAATACTTATCCAAAACTTACTTTATCGAGTTGAACATTTAGGAAGTTACGTGAATATAACTAGATAACGTTTGTATAATCCTACATTTTTTGAAATAGAGAAAAAATATATTATTTGAAAAGTTTTGATATTTTTATTTTGCATTTCTACAAATTTAGAACCATACAAACGTCACTTAGTTTTTTTTCAAATTTAATTTTTTAAATTTTCAGCTCGATAACTCAATTTTTGTGGCCTTCAGTTATTTCGAAAAAAATGTCGGTAAAGTAGAAATGGGGTAGGTATTACATGGCCTTAAGGGCATGTGATACTTACAGTTTCCCAGGTTTTATTTTTCCACAAAAATGAAAATGTTAAAAAACTGAATTCGGAGATGCTATAAAATATCATAACGGACGTCCCCGGACTCTTTTTTGAGGGATAATAACAAAAAAACATTATTGTGCTAAATAAAAATTTTATGCATATGCATTATTTTGAGTTTACGTCGTTTTCCATCTCTGCCTTTCCGATAATCTGGAAATTATTTATGAAATAAATTTTTTCATTGGCTGCAAACAAGGTTAGTTCCGGGAGATTAGTTACTATGTTTATTTGTAAGGCCAAAGTTTTCGGCCAAAAATATTGTGTAGTTTGGAAGTAACGCTCGGGGGAATTGTAACACACATAACTTCGAAATATACACGCACGTTGTTCGCAATATCAAAAATTTTTTGATAAAAAAACACAAAAAAGTGTGTGGGAACGTCCGTTAGCATGTTCGCTATCATTTCCCAGATTTTGAAGGCAAAATATTTCTTATCCTAGGAAAAAAGCCGGGGGAATCTAACACTGAAAAAATCGATACTATTTCCTAAGCGCTATACAAATTAATCACATTTTGCTAAATTAAAACTTTTTTGAATTACCCTAAAAAAAAGTGTGTGGGGACGTCCGTTAGCATGTTCGCTATCATTTCCCAAATTTTTAAGACAAAATATTTATTATTCTAGGAAAAAAGCCAGGGGAACCTAAAACTGGTAAAATCGACCATTTTCTAAGTACCAGATTCCTACCTTACCGCCATTTTTTTATTTCCCAACTTATTTTCACACGAAGCTCCACATCGACTTCAAAATTTGGGATAACAAACAAGAAGAACTGAGAATGGTGGGTCTGGTCCTAAATTTGTGTAATTATGAAAAAATTTTTTTAGATGTGAATAATTCTTTTTTTTACTTTTTTCATGATTATTAAAATTTAGGACCAGACCCACCTTTCTTAGTGCTTCTTATTTATTATCCTAAACTTTCAACTCGATGTGGCGCTTCGTGTGAAAATAAGTTGGGAAATAAAAAAAGTGGCGCGGCGGTAAGGTAGGAATCTGGTCACGTGACCCACTCGTCACATGGCCTTAATTAGAAATAGGAAATGTCCAATAATGTGTAGAGATTTTATGGTGCGATTATAAAATGTTCGTTCCTGTGATTAATGAATCCAAGCACGAATCGGAAAATCCATATCCACTAGTCCTGCAAAAAATCAGCGTGTCTCTCCTATATAAGTTTGTGCCTTATCGAACCTAAGTTGCTATTAATTGGTCCGTTTCATCCCTACGTGGAAAATAGGGTAGGTAACGAAAAACTCAAAATGATTAGATTCATTTATAATAGCACTGAAAAGTTTCTTTGTGGCATTACGAACACATTCAAAAAAGAAAATTTCAAAAACGTTCTCACCTTTGGAAAAAACTAGTGAAAAATTTCAACCTTTTCTAACCTATATGTAAGATAAATGTCCCAGTAATCATAAAGCTTGACTATAACTTTAATTTATTGTTAACAAAATATTTGAAAAGTAACATTTAACGATAAACACCAACTTCATTTTGGCGTTTTATAATAGCAAATAGTAATAATATTAATTTAAATGATATAAAAAGCAAGACAATTGCCATCACGACTACTGGGACTAAGGTCACGATTACTGGGACATTTACCTTATGGGAATAATTTTTTTTATTTTCCCCCGTAAAGTTTATGTAAGTTAATTACTTTAGAGGACAAAAAGGTACAAATAAATTTTTTTTCTTGAAATATAATATTTGAAACAAGGAAAAAATGCATTTTTTAAAATTTGTACCTTAAAATGACAAAAAATTGTTCCGCTTTTATTATCTTTTAATTATTTTTTTGAAAAACTAAGAAAATACGAAAATATTTTTAAGTTTTTAACAAAATTTGCGTGATATTTTTGACAGAACCTGAAACATGAATGATTTTTACACAAGATCCGTAAAAATCCGTTTACTCAGGATCCGTGAATAATAGAAAAATACTGGTCGGTTTGTAATAATAATATCACAAGTTTATGTAATAATTAATATTACACAATCTGAGAAAAAAAACCTCTAGCTCCGGCGGGATTTGAGCACCGCGTAGATTGATTTCCGTTCAGATGCTCTACCGCTAAGCGACGGAGGACGCAGAACTCTTCTTCTTAGAGGCCTACATGACGCTATCGACCATAGCATTCTATGTCGAACAATAATTTCAAATCATTAAGGGCATGTGACACAGCTAAATACCTATATTACCGACCACAGTTTTTCAGTTCACTGAATGTTTTTTTGAACCTAAGAAGTTTTTTTGTAAATAAAATATCGAGCTGAAACTTTGGGAAATGTATTAGAGTAAAATCAAGTACGTTTAGGTACTGCATTTTAGTAGGAACTTTACTGAAAATTATTTCATCTTTTTTCTGAACCTCAACATTTTTTGAACGTTCGAATTTTTTTTATACATAAAATATCGGTCTCAAACTTTGAGAAATGCAAGAGCCGAAAGAAAACTACGTTTAAGTACGAAGCTTAACAATAAAAGATGTAAAAAAATATATTTTAACAATCA
>NC_046664.1:64163162-64172872 GCF_010883055.1 Belonocnema kinseyi
TTTTATTTACAAAAAAAGTTTTTAGGTTCAAAAAAATATTCAGTGAACTGAAAAACTGTGGTCGGTAATATAGGTATTTAGCTGTGTCACATGCCCTTAAAGACTTAATTTCTGATTTTAAAGTTTCGACTATTCGAACATTGAATAATTATAAATATAAAATTTTGCGATATACTGGTCAGTCAGTAATAATAATATTACAAATTTATGTGATAAAAATAATGTAATAATAATATGTTCGAATCCCGCTGGAGCTAGAGAATATTTTTTCTCAGTTTGTGTAATATTTATTTTTACATAAATTTTAAATATTATTGTTATAAACTCACTAATATATCGAAAAAATTAAACACCTATAATTATCTTTGTTTGAAGTTGAACTACTTCAAAAAAATTATTTTTTGAAGAAGATTCATAATTTTAGTAGAAAATTGATTTCCTCGGGTTGAAAATTCAACTCTTTTGTAGATAATTACTCTGTTTTGCTACAAAATTCAACAATTTTGTTTAAAATGTAGCTGATTGGTTGATATTTAAAATACTTGGTTAAAAATTCACTTCTTTACACGGAGAAAAATAGATATTGATAAGCAGATATTAAAAACTTTGATATTTAACCATAATATATAGATATTACGGCATACTATTTAATATCTTCTATTCAATATACAAAATATTAAGGGGCAATATCTGTTTATATTGAAAGTATAAAATATGTGATATTAACAGTTAATATCGAAGATATTAAAAAAGCTAAATTTTATCGGAGCAAGGTCGCTGACGTGTGGCGTGGCGACAAAAGATTTTGTCTGTATCTTGAGCTTTCATCGTGTGTATTGTGGTTTTTCGGATATCTATTGCACTATAAGTTTTGGTGAAAAATGGATTAAATGTTTTTGGATATATTATCATTTTCTCAAGAAAATGAGGACTCAGCTACAGGCATCTTTCATATTAGCCTTGAACAGTGTGTTATCTGTTCAACACAAAAATCGCATAATTATGCAAAAAGGCGAATGCTTGAGGATTCGGATTTTCAAAACAGAGGACTACGATATTAACATTCTTTTGCATTTTACAGAAAATGGCATGCTTTACAGGTAATTTTTGCAGAATTAAAAAATATTTCTTGAATATCTTAGATTCTGCCCTTTAATATCTTGGATATTGTTAGTTAAAATCTTCTTTTTAATATCTATGGATGCTCTACTTCAGTATCTAGATTCCTGTCCCATAGTTAAATCGCTAAGATATTACCTATTAATATCTAGATAGTCTGTGCTAACATCTATTTTTCTCCGTTTAAGATTTACTTTTTTGGTTGGAAATTTAATTTCTGTTCCGAAAATTCTTTTCTGTTTTAGGTATTTGGTATTCAGGTATTTATAGGAAAGGATTAAACCTAATTTCATTTTTGAAAATTTAATCTTTTTTGGTTGAAATTTAATGATTCTATTTTTAGGTCAAAAAATAGACATTATAGTTGAAAATTAAACTATTGGCTCACTATTGGCTCGAAAGTATAGTATTTGATGAAAAATTTAACTAGTACAGTCCATCTTCTCAATAATGCCGCAATCGGACTTTTAGAGGTATAACTTTTCTCGGAATGAGGTTCCCCCACCAGTGTTACGCTCTAGAGCGCTCACGAATATCAGAAGCCCTTTCTCAATAGTACCGGACTGGCCATAATGTCTCGTTCAGGATTAAAAGTGTAAATTCGTATAAACTTTACGCGGCATTATTGATAAAAGTCGAGTCGGAACTTTGAGCGAGTAAAAGAAAGCACAGGTGTAGGGGTAGAGCCCGAGGTCGGATTAGGATTAACGGTACTATTAAGGGTGACACTATTGAGAAGGTGAACTGTACTTTCGAGTTTTTTCTACCTTCCTGGAGATCCTCTAGGGAGAGTTGAGACACATTTGCCTTTCCAATAGTCGCCTCTGATTTTTTCATGGGACGCGAAAAGTTTGAACAGTTTTATTTCTTATTAATTCTTTTTTTTTTAATGAAATTTGTAAAGTATACGTGTTTCAAAGTGAATATTATTTGTCCCTAACCTTAATAACTAACCTTCTCAATCATTTATCATGTTCTTGTGCGAGTTCTGTCTCTTTTATGTATTAAATCCGCTTAAAAATAAAATTGTGATTTGAAAATAGCGCTAACTCGTGCAAATTAAAACTCATGAAAGTTTAACTAGTTCCGGTACAGCGGCACCAATCAGATTTGGGTTACCCTCTGTCCTAACTCTTCCTTGAGGATCTCTAGAACAGGCCTCGTGGAAAACGTTTCTTATTATTAATTACTTAATTTGAGTTTTAAACAAAAATCTTTATTTAGTTCCAGTGTCGGGGGTTGCCTGAAAATAGCCTTGGAACTAAAGCGCGGGAATCGAAACGTGAAAAGTTAGGGCGCCTGAACCGTTTCCAATTGGAATATATAATGTTATGCAATACGCTCAATTGTATACTCACGCACTGCGGCCCTTCTAATGCGACAGTCGCAACCGCTCTCGCCCTTCTCTCCTGAGAAACTGCAGGGGGCCAGCAGTTCTAAGAAGAAATAAACCTTGGAGAACTAAAACGCGGTTCTGGTGTATTGATTTGACCCAGGCTCGTAGTCAGAAATTTGGTTCATGGGGACCCTAAATATAGTTATAATTTAGATTTTTTTCACATCTATAGGAAAATTGAAGGATTCGCGGAATTTCGCGTTGGGGGGGGGGGGGTCCCTACGGCTGGCTATAGCCCTGAGTCCATCATTAATACTTAACTTGTTTTGAGAAAAAATATAGTTTCAACGAAATAGAGGGACAAATTTAATTTGCGGTCAAACGTCCTTTTTTAGAATAACACTCTTCATGCTATACAAAAAAAAGATTTTTAAAGACTTTTCCAAACATTTAATTAAAATTGCAAAACTTTTAGTGTGCTCTAATTTTTATGTAAGTTTTAGAAATCCATAATACTTTTTGTTTATAAAGATTTAAGTTGTTATATTTTACTGAATATTATAAAAGATACATTTTTTAGTAATATCAGTAGCCATTCTGGCGATTAAAGAAAATTAAAATGTGACGAAACCTTAAGTTTGAACATTTTATCACGAGAATTATTTATAAAAAATGTTATTGTTAACTTTTCTAATATTTTTGTGACTAGCAGTTACTCATCCAATAGCTTAAAACATTTCCAGTGCAAAAACAAAAAAATTTCTATGCGAAGGGTCCAAAATGTTGAATTTCTTTACATAATTTGTTTACAAAATTTTAATTGTTGTATTTTATCAAAGATTATTAAATATTTATTATTTTAAGAAATACCTGAAGTCGCTCTGACGATTGAAGGATATTATAATTTGAAAAAATCTGAAATTTTAATATTTTGCCATAATAATTGTTTATAACAATGGTTATTATAACAGTTTAAACTATTCTTGTAATTATATATCATTCCTACATTAATATGAAGCACTTTTAGTAAACAGAAATTTTTTTACCTATAATAAGACTATTTGCTAATTTATTCATAAAATTTGTTTATAACAAATAAATGGATTAATGAGCAAATTATTTGTATTCTATGAGTCCCTAAACATTCATTTAAGGTAATATAAAGTTTACCTAATCAGTTATTAAAGCGTAAGAAATTGTTCTGTAAAAAATTTCAGTTTTTCTATACTTTGAGTGAAAAAATTATTAATAAACAAGTAGAAGAGACAAAAGTTCAGAGGGTTAAGCTCTTCAGAATTTAATGAACTTTAGTTTAAAAAACAAATTAACAATCGGAACAAAATTGAAGGCTCTGGACATTTTTAAACGAAAAAAAGTGTATTTCCTCCCACTGTGCGCTGGCTCGCGAGCCGCCAAACACTGCTTCTTGGAGCCGGAAAAAACATGCGCGACATAATTTTTTAGAGTAGCTTTTTTCGAAAGTTTGACTATTTTGTCTTAAAAAACTAAGGGTCCTACGAAAAAATCAGTGTAGTACTTTTCCTCTTAAAATCGCTCCAAAAATACGATGAAATTGTTTACATACGCAAAAAATGCTTTTTTATTGTTTAAACAATTATTTGTTTAAAACTTTTAATTTACCATTCGGACGGACAGCCCCCCCCCCAGATATTCTTGTTTAGCTGGTAAAAATACATAAAAAACACTTGTCACAGTCCACCTAAATTAATAAGGTAGTTGGGACCCCCTTGCCGCCTAGACTATGTGTCTTCAGTATTAATATCAGTCTATCTTATATCTTTCCCCAGAAGTCCTTACTTTCTCCAATTGTCAAGCATCTTCAAAGTGTCTCTTTGTAATTGTGTAAACGGATCTTCATGTATTAGTTCAAAATTATTATGATTAGAAAGCAAATTTTTCATATTCCTAACATAATCTGATTATTTCATACAAAAAGAAATACTGCCTTTATCAGCATTTATGCACACTATATCAGGGTTGTTCAACAAAGCTCTTTAATAAGTGTAACACCTTTATTTGAAAATCCTTTTGATCAAAACTAGAAGTTTTGTGTATATTTGATTCAACATCTTTTACTATTTCCATTATTTGTTTTGACTTACTTTTTATCACACGGTTACTGAAACCTTGAATTAGTTGAACAGGAAATTTTAAATAGATGAGATAAAATTAAAACACGCACTCAATTATGTCAAATAGATTTTATCGAAGGGATAATTTTTATCATGAACTCAACTTATTTTAAACTTAATGGGTCTTTTTATAGCCAGAAGTTTGGTACTCCCATAGGTTCAGTAATTTTTCCGATTTTAGCAGGAATAGTTATGGAAGATTTGGAGGTTTTTGCTTTCAACAAATTATATGTTGTTTTGCCTTTTTATTTTTGGTATGTCGACGATACCTTATTATGTGTTCCTCTAGCAAAGTTGCAGGTGGTTATTGATGCTTTTAACAGTTTTTATCCAAAACATCAATTTACTCATGAGATAGAGCAAGATAATAGAATCAGTTTTTTGGACAGAGAAGTGATTAGGGGTCGGGATGGTAATATTATTACCAACTGGTATAGGAAAAGTACATATTCAGGTCGAATTTTAAATTTCTTTTCTGCTCATCCTTTGCAAAACAAAATTGCAGTAATCAAAAACTTAGTTGACAGAGCTCTAGGTTTGTCCCATTTTTTATTTCACACAGGAAATTTTAATATTGTTAGAAATATCCTTTTTCTAAATCTTTAATCACAAAAGTTAATTAATAATCATATTGAAATTAGAATTCAACAAATAAAAAATGAACAGAGTAATATTCTTTCCGCAGATAATCAGAAAGAGTTAAAGGAATATAGTGTTTTTAATACTTTTATTCTTCCATTTTTGGTCAAATTTCTAAAAATATTGAACTAATGTTGAAATGTTTAAAATTCATACTATTTCCAGTATACCGTTTAGAATGGATTCAATGATACATTTTTGCAAAGATCCTTTAGATAATTTGAAAAAGGTGATGTTGTCTACAAGATCACTTTCAGGACCTGTAAGATGAATTACGCGGGACCGACTGGCAGACTACTCAATACTAGGATAGAGGAACACAAAAGTGATGTTCGTTTACGAGTTTGGCTTGCCAGGCATACAAAGACATTTGTCGATGTTGACCATGAGTTTGACTGGGATAATGTTAAAATTTTGCATATTGAAAGTAATGAGAGAAAGAGATAATTCATGGAAATGCTTTATATTAAAAAACACAAAAAGTTATCTTTTAATTTAAAAACCGATTTGGATAAATTAAACAAAAATTATGCCAATATGATTAATCACGTTTAACGGTGAGGTTTCATGAGACTTGTTTCTCTTCTACTTTCTCTATATCTGATGTATTTATGAAGGATATTTCTAGTGTGTTCACAATAGATTGAACTTCTGACCCTCATTCGTGTCTCAGTTATCAAAGAGGGAGCACATGTTCTTCGTTGTTGTCGCTACCTGTTTAAATTTTTCTTGCATTGATAAGGGTATGAGTACCGAAACGTTGGTAATATAATTTTAATTTTTAATGCTCTTTTATTGTAATTTGATAATAATAAAAATAAAAAAGACGAAAGAAAGAACAAAGGAAGGAAGGGTATTTGGTTGGTTGCCTCCTCATTTTTCTTTCCTCTTTTTTATTTTTGTCCAAATTTGGTAGTTGAATTCTTGTTTTTTTAGGAGTTGGTGTAAATAGAGTCTCTGATTTTTGGGCTCTTGAAAAATACCAACACAGATTTTAAGGCTCCATCCCCTTACGTTCAAAGACAACCCCAGTTTACCAAGCAAATGAGACTTTGTCAATAAATAATCTTTTTTCGAATTTCACAGTGTCAATGGAGTCTTTGATTATTGGGCTTTAAAAAATATGAACTCCTATTTTTGGGCTCCTAACCTGGACATTATAAAACAACTAATTTACACCAGGCAGATATGACTTTGTCAATAGAATAGTTTTTTTGCCTAATTTTTAATAACACTTTTTATTAGAAAATGTAGCAATCTGCCATTTACATGTATAGAAACAGGTTATTTCTTAATGCAAGACAGGCCTACAAATTAATAATACTCATAATGATTAATAAATCAATAGTCAAGACGGCAAATAACATTTTTTATAACGTTGAATTAAAACTTCTCTATGTGCTTTGAGGAAAAAATCTTATATTTTGCTCAACAATAATATTGATTATGAAACAATATTGATTATGATATCTTAATTCTGGTATTTTTTTATAGAAATTGTTATTAAAAATTACGCAAATTTTACGCTTTTGTATGTCAAAATGATAAACCTTAGTTTTTGTTTCAAAAATGTTTATAAAAATCACATAAATTGTTCTATAATCAGCTTCGTTGATTAAAAATCGTAAGAAATATCATTCCAATAATAATTAAAGAAAAAATAATTTTTTCTATGAAAAAGCGGCCATTTGGTACATAATATGTTTAAATAACAACTGAAAATTTAAAAAAGTTAAGAAACACAATTATGCATCATGTTTGTTTAGAAAAATCAATTAATTTATAAAAAAAGCGTTGATTTAGAATTTGTTTATAAATTTTTTGTATCAAAAACAGTCAATGTTAACTTTTGCTAATTTTTCGTTATAAATTATTACTATAATTAAAAATCTAAGCAAATATCGAGAAACAATTGTTTCTGTGAGAAAAAAATAGTAACAATTTTGTTGTTGAATTGTTTATGTTAATTAAGCCGAATATTAGAATTATTTCTGTTCTATGAGTGCAGATGCAATAATTCCAGCTGATAGTGTGTTTCTTTCTGTCATTTTTCTTGAGATGAAAATTCACAAAGCTGAAATGGCCAATTTTGTCACTTTATTTGTTTATATATTGTGGCTCTGTGACAAAAATTAAAAAATCGGGAACAGCGGGCGATTATGAACAGTAAATTCTTATTCCAGGTCACTGTATACCGTACCGAAATTCGGCTTGAGAAGTCAAATATTTTTTATAAACTTGGCTAGCCGTCTCGAATTGTCGGGACCCCACTTCTCCATTTTTTCGGGTCGACTAGATACAGCCATTTATTAAAATAACTGACAACTACATATCAAGTTGTGACGATTTTAACATTTCAGCGATAAGAAGAAACAATAAAAGCCATAAAGATCAAAATTTCGCTGAATGACACAATTTTTTCAGTGAATAATATTTTTGTACGTTACCGATAATAATTTTTGTCTTTTTTTATCCTAGAGATTTTTATCTTAGAGCTATTCGAAAAAATCGCATAATTTTTTCCAAGCTAGCTTCAGTTGAGTTAAACGAATTTATTTGCTTCAACTGATTTATGAAATATAAATATAGAAATGTCAGAACGTCGAGCATGTTTATATTCTCTGAGATAAAAACTATACGATATATGAAATTAAGCAATAGAATAATTATCAGTTACACTGTTAAACTACTTATTTATTAACGCAATAATCAGTTTTCCCATAATTGCAAAAATTGAGGGTCGTTTATACGTTGGTCTTTACCTGGGGGGGTCATCCTTATTTCTCTTGCTGAATATAAAACTATCGTGTATATATTGACTGCCGTGCAAAAGTTTTAGGCCACCTCTTTTTTATGACTGAATCAATTCTCTTAATTTTAATTATACCAGAGCGAAAAAAATTTCTCTTTAAAACGTTGATTGTCTTCGAAAATTTCTTTTCGAATTGCAAGAACTTGAAGTTGTAATATGAAAGTTGAAAAAATTTGAAAACATCTTATCTGTAGGAAAATCAGAATAAAAGTGAAATAAATATATATTTTATAGTTATTAAATTAATAAATCCTAATAAACATCCAGCTGAACAGCTGATGTCGACTAACAAACTTTAGATCGGAAAGTGAATAATATTTTTTTAAATTTCAATTGTATCTGTTATTACTCTTAAAAGTGGCCTACTCTTGTAATAGTGTTCCCTACTTAAAAAAAGTAATCCTCTGTTTCTCTTGCAGAGTTAAGTTTACAGTTCGAGTGATTGCCTGATGGCGAACCTATTCCGGGCGTTCCTCGTGGCGAAAAATATAATTTTTTTAACCAGCACAATTCTCTGGCCAGTTCTCTTTCTCCTGCCAAGCAGCCTATTCGTACCAGGTCGAGGTCTCCAAAAAGTATGCATATAGCTCCACCTATCAGATCTGCTTTTTCTGACGTTGTTGGATATGGATTTGACCAGTTTGAATTTATTCGGCTTACTAGCCACAATAACCCATACTGGAAATTCGGATTTCGAAGATACACTTTTCCTGTGGATAAACCAATTAAAATACTCGAAGAAGGAAAATTCTTTCGTCCTATTTCAACCCAAGAACACATTGTGTTATCAACATTCGATGGTGATGTATTTACAATATTGGAAAATAGTAATTTTCTTGCTGGAATATATGCACATAAAGTTCCCATTAAATATACGAGACGGGAAAAAATAAACATGGGAAGCGATACGATTACTCTATTGACCAAAGATGAACTAAGGTCAACTCCAGTAGGCTCATTACGCGCAATCTCATCAAATTTTAGGGTAGAGAATGTAAACCATAATCTACCATGTCACTAATTCAATTACACAAAAATGTAAATCTAAAATATAAAATTGTTGTGATCCGAAGTATTCTTAAAACGTTATAAATAATAATAAAAAGTGAATGTATCATGGTTCCTGAGGCTTTAATCTTTCTTCAGTGCTACAGTCAGTCTGTTTCTAAAACAAATAAAAAACTTCCTTTCCTACCCCTCACGAAAATATTTTTTAAATAAAATTATCACACGCTTATCAGTTATGAAAAATACCTAGCTACTTTTGTTGATATTGATTGCGGTAACAAAGTTACTTTTGCAAGTATGTCACGAATTGGCAACTTATTAGAATTTTTCAATGAGAGTAACTATGCAATTGTTGCTTTCTAGTTACTTTCAAAGATTAGATTCAAGTCCTTTATTGACAATCAAGATATTTTATTGCATTTTTAACGATTCTTTTATTTTTAAATTTAGCGCCATATGCGCGCTCAAACTTACTAGCGCAGCGAGCCGCGGGCAATTATAACAAAACTTCCTGATTATTAGGAATAAAACGATTACTGGGACAGCTACCTAAACTGAATCAAAAACAAATTTTTTTTTAAATTTTCAAAACATAAGAACAGTACAGCATGACCTTCACTGACGATATTTGCAGGCATCCAAA
>NC_046664.1:64172972-64186914 GCF_010883055.1 Belonocnema kinseyi
ATTTAAAAAAAAATTAATTTAATTTGTTTTAACTCTGTGCAATTTTTATTTTATTTTAATACACGTGTATCTATAATAAAGATTTCAAATCTCGTTTTAATGATTATTTATAGAAATTAAGCTCACTTAACTCTGTTGTCAATAATTAGATTGATATAATATGAAAAAATGTTAAGAACGCAATACTCTACTTTTTTTATTTTGGCTAATTGGATATCATATTTCATTATTTCCTGCTTTTCTATTCCCGAGAATATGAATGAGAAGACAGAGGAAAGTAATCTAGGAGAATAAATTAAATTTATACGTGTCATTTCCTCATAGCCACTCTTAATTAAACGCCATGCAAGAAGCTAATTAATCAGCAGGACGGATTCCAGTCTTTTTCATCGTTTGAAGGGAAATAATATTTTTAATGTCCCTATTAATTTTCTTAAATCTTCCGGATATTGCAAGTATAATTTGCAACGTAATTAAAATCTTAATGAAGGACAGGATAAATATTAATAAATATTCTGAAAAGTGTCAAAATAACATGTATAATTACAAATATGTTAATTAACATTTCACGCTGAATAGTAATTAAAAATTCTCATAAAATAATGTAGTAAACAATTTTAGTATTTGTTTAATCATTATTTTATAATTTTAAGACTGAAACATAATACATATCTTGAAAGTGGAAATAATACATGATGAAAATGCAAGACATGAACTGTAAATACGTTCGAGCCACTTTAATTTTATGATTCATTTTCTTCATTCCGCGTATGTCTATCTCTATCTTTTTTATGTGGGCGAAAAAATGTACACGGTGGAAATGCACACGAATGAAGTTTGCAAATGTAAAATAGATTTTGCCGGCTATAGCCGGATCGGAACAGAAAATCGGCTCGGAAAAAATTTTTGTAATAATCTTCCCGCTGCACGGGAAGATTCTCATTGCGCTCTATGCGCGCGGCTCGCCAGTTCCGAGCGCACTAAAAAGGTATTCGCACAAGAAAATACGTGTGCAATATGCTGGAAAAAGCTCACGCACGAGCCGTCCGTGGATGCAGGCAGAGGACCAACCAATCGTGTGCGATCTGTCGCGCTGCTGTGGTGCGTGCTGGCTACGTACTGTTCACCTATCGGACCGCCGCTCGAGAAGCAGAAGTTTTCGGCGTTGCCAGTATTGGTGTGTTTACGGAGAGAGTGTAGTGTTTATCATTGTGAAAACGTCGGTATTGAAAGCTATTTTAGAAAGTCAAATTTTTTTAATATTTCGGGTATCTCTGTCAAGTTTCATAGTTATTTATATGTATATTGTGGGTAACATAATTTAAATAAATAGAGATATCATTAAATAATATAATAAACCAAATTGGCAACGTCGAAAACTTCTGCTTCTCGAGCGGCGCACAGTGGTCTGAAACGCCCAAAAAGTTGGTAAAAACCTAAAAAAAAAAAAAAAATTCCGTGAGATTTTGCATGTGGTAGTCGGTAAACGAGGTTTCACCGCATATATTTCTCGAACAGCAAATAGATGACGTGCCTACGAGACGCGTAGTGGACGTGCACACAGGAATTGTCGAATGTGCAAAAATCTTCAAGAAGAAGATGGAGGCGGTACCTCAAGGTTGGTAATATGTTTTAACAATTTATTTTGTGTAACAATTGTTTATAAGTTTTACATTAAAAATTTTCCGAAAATCGTCCGAAAAGTTATGTTTCCGCGAGACTCCGCGTTGTTCTCAGATTCTTAATTCAAGCAAAGATCTCACTATCTGGAAAATCAAAAATTCAAGTGCGACTTTCTGCGATTCTCGATGCAATCGATTTATTTGTGTGTGGTCGCGTCGCCCGCCCGCGACGCTAGAGAACGGGACAGACTGACTGGCCAAGTAAAAGACGAGCGCGGGACTACTGTAACGTAGCCGCCATTTTGTTTCTGAAAAATCTGACTTCAAATTTGAAATCAGCGACCCCAATAACATATGTATATTAAGTTTCATGCGAATCTAATCACAATTTTCAAAAATTCTCCGCTATTTTGTGGCCTCCATTTTGTTATTGTAAAATCTGACTTCAAATTTGGAATCAGCGACTCTAAAAACCTACATACACCAAGTTTCATGCAAATCTGATAACAATTTCGAAAAAGTGTCCGCCGTTTTGTAGCCACCATTTTGTTTTTGGAAAATCGGACTTCAAATTTGAAATCAGCGACTCTAAAAACCCCTAAATGGAAAATTTTATTGGCGCAAAATTGAGTCTTCAGGTTTTGACCAACTTTTTGGGCGTTTCAGACCACTGTGCGCCGCTCGAGAAGCAGAAGTTTTCGACGTTGCCAATTTGGTTTATTATATTATTTAATGATATCTCTATTTATTTAAATTATGTTACCCACAATATACATATAAATAACTATGAAACTTGTCAGAGATACCTGAAATATTAAAAAAATTTGACTTTCTAAAATAGCTTTCAATAACGACGTTTTCATAATGATAAACACCACACTCTCTCCGTAAACACGCCAATACTGGCAACGTCGAAAACTTCTGCTTCTCGAGCGGCGCGGTCCGATAGGTGAACAGTACGTAGCCAGCACGCAGCCCAATTGCGCGATAGATCGCACGCAATTGGTTGGTGCTCTGTGTGCATACACGGACGGCTCGTGCGTGAGCTGTTTCCAGCATACTGCACACGTATTTTCTTGTGCAAACACCTTAAGGACGCACACGTCTACTGACTCTCGCACTTCACCCTCGATGATTCATTTACCTCGCGCTACGCTCTCGGCCTTTGTACTTTCCCCACATGTGTGCATAAACCTTTTAAAATTAAAGCCATAACATCGGCAAATGTAATTTGGTAATTGTGAATTCTCTTTTATTATAGCTACGTCTGCTTTAAGGAACACATTCTCATAACGTATCTCGTGCTTCGCGCTCTATTACAATTGTTCCGAAACGCGGACTTCATAATAGTGTTTTTCGCGATTAAAACGAAAAATATGTGTCTTATAAAAAAAAAGATCTGAGAAAAAAATTTTTTTTTCACATAAACAATTTCGTTTCTTAACATTTTTTATATCTCGCGTAGCTTTCTTGGAAAATGGCCTTTTTATTTTGTATGAATTACTTTTTTTGATAAAACCAGAACCATTAGTAACAAATAACTGGTTAAACAACGTATTCTTTTGGTTGCCTTAGAACGTGTACCAAACTCAATATAATCTAACTAGTCCTTCAAAAATGATCATGTCGACATACTACAGACAGACAGCCATGCAGACACATTCGTAAAAATCGTCGTTTCTGACTCAAGGGGTCTCAAAACTTGGAAATTTTATGCGACGAAGTCAAATTTAGCATCAAACTAATACGTTTTCATCGGGGGCAGGTTATAACCAACTCGGGAAGTTAAACGGCTCAAATTAAAAAAAAGTACCGGCCCTCCGGGATTTCTCCCGAATTCCGCTCTCACCAATCGGGTCCTGTTTGACTGCAAATTTTCTATTAGAAAAGACGAATGTTCAACAAATTAGTTAAATCTGGGACAAAAAAAAAAGACTTTGCGAAACAAAACAGCCGAATTCTCAATAAAGTAATGAAATTTTACACCAAATAGAAGAATTTTTAACCAAAATAGATGAATTCTGGGCCATAAATATAAATAGTAGACTTTTCAATTAAATAGAATTATCTTTTAAGCCTAAAAAATAAGTTTTTATCCAAAAAAAGATTACTTTTCTACCAGGAAATAAATTTTCAATCCAAAAGGACTGATTTTCTATCTAAAAAGTTTAATTTTCAAAAAGCCAGTCGAAATTTTGACCAAAAATTCCTTTTTTAAGAAAATAGTCGAATTTTCAACAAAAGAATGAGATTTTCAACGAAATAGTAGAATTTGTATACAAAAGAGATGAATTCTGGCCCATAAATATAATGGTAGACTTTTCAATTGAATAAAATTAACTTTCAACCATTAAAGATACATTTTCAACCAAAAGAGATGACTTTTCAACCAGAAGATAAATTTTCAATCCAAAAGAACTGATTTTCTATTTGTACATTTTAATTTTCAACAAAACACTCGAATTTCTTATTAGATAAAATGACTTTTTAAGAAAATAGTTCGTGCCTGACTGATAACGCAGATCCCGCGTAGCTCCTATTACACCTACCGGTCGGCCCTCGTTAATTATTGAAAGGGATATACTATAGAAGGGAAGGCTATTGAAGGGTTACACTGTAGTAGAATTTTTAACAGAGATGAATTTTAGACCATAAAATATAATAGGAGACTGTCGTCAAATTACCAAACGAATTATTATTTCAGTTTTTAATATTTATTTTATAAACATCTGTCAAATTTGAGATTTTAACAATTAACAAAAAAATATCGAAATTGATTTGAATACTTCAAACGGGCACATTTTCTTCCCTCGGTGATGACTCCTTATCATTACACATTAGTAGACGATGGAGTTTAATCACAGGGCGACAACAAATTCCTGTTGCTGTTCTAACTTTTGCTACACGAACTACGTTATCACTTCCAGGGAAGACTTCTTCAACAATTCCCAATGGCCAGGATGCTCTTCGCGTATTATTATTTTCTATCAGAACAATTTCGCCGTATTTAAATTTGATTCTTCGTTTCTCCATTTTTTCCGATTTAAAAGTGTCGGCATGTATTCTCTTAACCACCTTTTCCAGAAAAGATCTGCTAAGAATTGCGATACACGCTACTGTTTTCGCGAAATCCCATATCTTTATAAAATATCTCGGGAGAGCCGATGTCAAAAGTGTAGTCACGTAAAATATCATTTGGTGAGAGACTTGGTGGATCTTTATTGTCTGCTAAAAAATAAGTGAGTGGACGACTGTTTACAATGTATGCAGCTTCTGCGAATAAAGCCATTAAGACTTCATCTGTAGGATGTCTTTCTTTTAAAATTCTATTTATAGTTCGCCTAAAACTTCCTATTGCGAGTTCCCCACATCCTCCCATGTGAGGAGATGCTGGAGGGATAAAGTGCCAATCAATTTTGCAATTGGTTATCTCGTCTTTCATTCGATCTTGATCCAAATCTTCTAAAGCGTTGAGTAACTCTCTGTTAGCTGATTTTAAATTAGTTCCGTTGTCCGACCATAATGTTTTAAATTTTCCTCTTCGTGACAAAAATCTTCGAATGGCCATTATGCAGGAGTCTGTTGTTAAAGAACGGGCGATTTCAACATGTATGACTCGAATTGTAAGGCATGTAAAAAGTACTCTGTATCGTTTCTCAACTCGTCTTTTATCTTTTACATTCAGAGGTCCGAAGTAATCCATCCCGGTAGCCGTGAATGGTTTCTCATGAATTATAAATCGTTCTTTTGTTAATAATCCCATCATTGGTTGTGAAGGATTTAAATTTCTTTTCTTACAAAACATGCAGTTAAAAGAAATTTTTCTAACACAATTTCGAACCTTGGTAATCGAAAATGATCTTCTTGATTAAATAATTACTGTTTCAGTTCCTTGATGTCCATTTCTTTCATGATGATGTTTTATCATTGATTTTATTTTAACATTTCTTTTGAACACGTTTCCACCATTGAATTCCAGCCCATTGCAGTTGATCAACTTCGAATGATCCTAATTTCGATCTGATCTAGGCAATCTTGCATGATTGATCAATCTTTTTATCCCTGCAGTTGTTCTGAAGATCCGTACCCATGAATAGTAACTTGTTATTCTAGGCAGGCATTCAAAGTCTTTGGTTGTGGTGACCAAACTGATTATTTCTTCTGATTTGTTTAGGATTTTCGGCCAGCTTTTTTCAGGTGAAGATAAAAAGTTTGACCCCTTAAACCATCTGTGATTGATATTAAAGTCAGAAATTTGAACGTCTCTTGTGGAGTCATCAGCTACATTTTCTTTTGTTAGGACCAATGCCAGTCAGTTGCACTTCTTGATTCAAGTATTTCCCCCACTCGTGCAGCAATGAAGCAAGGAAGCTTATTATCATTTTTAATCCACTGAGGGACGGTCCTAGTTTCAGACCATAAATATCGAACTTCTATGGTAAAATCAAAAGCTTCTTGTGTTATTTTCGCCAATCGTATTCCTAAGACTGTTGTCATTAATTTCAGTCTTAGTATCTTCAATGCCCGAAGTGGAGCTATTCGTGCCTTTGACGTAACCAATACTACGTCTACTCCATCCTCATCTTGAATTTTGAGGTAAACTGTTGCTACATAAGTTTCCTCACTGGCATCACAAAAAGTGAGCATTTTTATAGATATTGCTTTTTCTAACTTCCCTGAATGTTGCCTGGGAATTTCAATAGTGTTGATTGTCATCAATTATTTAAGCCAACATTTCCACGTTTTCAACATGACGTTACTTATAGAATCGTCCCATCCAAGCTTTGCTTTCTATATTCGCTGAAGTAATATTCTTACCTTCACTGTGATTGATGATAAGAAACCTACTGGCTCGTATACTGACATAGCTATTTTAAGAACTTCCCTTTTTGCAGGTATTCCTGAACAATTAATTAAATTGTGGTTTATTTTGTGAAATTGTAGAGAGAATTTCAGGCAATCTTTCTCTACACTCCACGTAACTCCGAGAACTCGTTGTTCATTCTTGTCATCTAAATAATGGTTCTTGATTATGGCTTTTGCTGCTCCCAGGTACTCGTCTTCGTATGTATTAGCATTCTAATTCTTCACGGATTGTGCTAAAAGGGAGAAGATGCTGTCCCAAATAACATTACTGGCATTAGAATTATCCTGGGTTTATCTCGAAACTTTAAATTGCTCCAGAAGAAACATTAGGCGTAACTTTGTTTATCTTCAATTTTAACTTGATTGAACATCTCACGGATATCTGCAATGAATGATATTTTATGTTGTCGGAATTTAATGATAGTTCCAAAAAGTAATACTAGCCAGTCTGGACCAATAATAAGAAGATCAGTCAATGATTTTCCTTGGACTTTTGCTGCTGAATCAAACACAATTCGAACTTTGTTTGGTTTGTTTGGATAAATGACCGGAAAGTGGGGTAAAAACCATATTTTCTTTCTGTTAAGAAATTCTTTTCTCGCAACGGGTACAGCATAATTTTTTTCTAGAATTTTTTCTATATTACAGAACAAGAACAAATTCCTAGATTTTTGTTCTTGATCAGTTTTCTTTCTAAACATATAAGTCTATGTAAAGACATTCCTTTCGTAACCGGTGAATCTGGATCGTTATATTTCTAATGTAAATTCACCTCGTATCGTTTGTCGATTTTTCGTATAGAGGAATCAGCTATATTTATTGCCCTTTCTTCTTCCGTGGTTTCTTCACTTTTTGTTAAATAACTCCAAAATTTTCAATAGCAAACTACTTTTTGACCTCTTTGTGGAATTCCACTTCATTCATATGGCAGATGGTGCATTTTTCCATGGTTGGAGAACTTGTCTCGATAACAAGAAGAGAAGCATTATTTTGACCAATTAATATCATTGGTTTACCTCTTTGAATTACAGATGCATCAACCTGTGTTAGATACGGGTATTTTTGTATCAAGATATCAATGTCGCAATTTTTTTCAGGTAAGTTTATACCCTTCATAGTTCTTACTTTGTTAAGATCGAAAAATGTATTGATGTTTATCAGTCAACACTATTCCAGCTGGCACACGCAATCGTATCGGAAGAATTTTTAGCATAACACATTCCTTTTCTTCCCCCAAGAACATCACTACTTCATTTCCAAGTTTTTGGTAACCGATTTTATGAAGCATTCGGTGATGAAATTTGGAACAGTCATGATTCCACTAATTCGTCGTTTCTGATACTTGTTTAAATGTTTCTGAAGACAACAATAGCACACAACGATAGTAGTAGGAGTATCAATTGTTATTGTGATCTGAGAAATAATTTCCGCCATCTTCTGCGTTCATATGGAGAAATCGTGGAGAGTTGCTTGATGAACTTAAATATTGTGATCAATTAGGTAATTTCCCCATTGAGTGGTTATATGCAGAGGGAGTTTGCCCAGTACTATTGACAGTAATTATTCCTTGCTTAAGAATTCACTGCCAATATTCTCGAATGCAGCTGTGATATTTCTTACAGATAAGTTGAACTCCTCAATTTGACTCGAATCTTCAAATTTTCGTAGCTTGCGAGCAGTTTCCAGTAATTCATGCACGATACGTTCAGGTTTTCCATAACGTTTATTCAATATATCTATAATGACATCAGGATCCTTTGCAGTTACTTAACGCATATCAACCTTTCTTCTAGATGAAAAGAGATTCTTCTCTCCGATTAAACTTTTGTCAAGTCTTAATAAATTTTCTGGTTTTGAAAATCCACACTTTTCCGAAGATAATTTATACTGAGATAAAAGGGTTGGCCATCTCAATAAAGAACAGCCATCAAAGATACCGAGCTCATTACCAACCGTTTGACGAGCAAGCATTCGGTTCATATTTCGAGAAAAATCTTCTATCTTGTTATCAACAAATTCCTGTTGATGAATATTTGCAGTCTTTAATCTAGATACTTGGTATTCGCATGCATTTTTGGTGCCTTTTCTGCTTCTTCTCCTGGTTCTATATTTTCTAAACATTCTGGCGAGACGCTTCTGTTTAATTTCTAGTTTCCTGCGATTTAAATTTAATATAGCTCTTTAGCCAAAATAATATCCGTTGATTCACTTTTATTGTTACGTAGTTCGATGATCTCCATTTCTAAATCTAAAAATTCATCTTCACTAGCTAGAACTTCTTTCTCTACGTTTACAAAATCTTCTTCGATTTCCCGTAAATTTTTCGCTAAAACAAATTCAATTTCTGAGTTTAAATCATCATTCCCACTTTAAGCCTTTGAACGTGTTTGTAAACTAGCTCATACTGCAGCTGGCGTTCTTTGTTCCATTTGATTTTCATTGATAAAAAAATTAAGAATATTTTGAATAATCTGTTCTGAATTTAATTCTATTCTTAATATGCTAGCAATTTCCAATAGGCGATCTTTGCTTACCATTGCATTGATTCGACGGTTCTGGCACGTTTTTAATAGCTCTCGTCTCCTTCTTTAAATTGTAAGGTTATAAATTTGCATATGTTCCGTTTTATGAAATTTTCTCTGATTGGAAATCCATATAAAATAATGTTTAAATCTTTTAGAACTTCCATGGGAATTTCCTCTAGTATTTTTTCTAGATTTTCCACGTCCTAGAATGTTCGTTTTCTGGCCATTTTTGATAGTTATAAATTGTAGAATTTTTTGCTTAATATTGGAAGATTTCACTTCCATGCAATTTTTCCACTATATTTCCGTAGGACTGGGATTAAATCCGACTCGAAGGACCAATAAATGTCGTCAAATTACCAAACGAATGATTATTTCTGTTTTTAATATTTATTTTATAAACAAGATATTTTATACCAAAAGAGGAATTTTCAACACGATAGTTGAATTTTTAAGCCAAAACTACAAATATTTCAGAAGACAAAGAAAGATGAATTTTCAATAAAAAATATCACTTTTCTACCAAAAGATGAATTTTAAATGCATTATTTTCTACCCTAAGGGATGATTCTTCAAAAAAACATATGCATTTTCGACTGAAAAAGATAAAATTAATATAATATCACTGTAAAATTATTAAAAAATAATAATTAACTGTTAAGCATAAAAATGAATTTTCAATTTAAAATATTGAAATTTTTATCAAAAAAGACTAATATAAAACAAAACAATTGAATGTTCAACCAAAAAAGATGATCTTATAATTAAATAGTTGAGCGTTCAACAAAGCGAGACGATATTTATCGCAAAAATAAGAACCAATGAACAATGTACCATGAACAATATTTCTTTATTCATTAAAATTGTATGATTTATTTACTATTTACAAAATATATTCATATTTTATATAAAGTTAATTAATATTATTTATTATTATTATTATTATTATACGTTTTTAAATCCTTATTCGAATAGGCAAACATGATAAATAATATTACGACTTGAATATGATTTTAATGCTTTGTAAGCTAAGCGGCTTTATCCTCATTTAGTTATACATCCACTTGCTGAAGGCATTTATTTGAAGTGAATGTGAAATTGAGTATCCTCAACCTGCATATTCCTAACAATAAAACCTACAGTGGCGGTACAAACATGTAATTGCTTTTGATTCAGAGAAATAACAAAAGCGTCGGTATACTAGAAAGTGGAAACCAGCATCCAAACTTTTTTCATTAAAATTCGCATTGGGATTCGTGAGTTGTACAACAGTTCTCATTCAACTTTCCAGGTTGGAAGAGAACAAAAACGCAACTAGGGATGATGTACTTAGGTTATTGCATTTTAGTGCTGACTTGCAAATAGAGGATCAAATTTCCATACACCCAATTATCGTATTTCATAAAATATTACAATAGAAAATTTAATAGCACTGGGAATCCCATTTAAATATCTCCCATTTAAGTGGTTACGAGAATTGATACCTCAGTGGTTTGATAATGAAAGCAGTAGCGGGTCGAATGGGAAGATGTTCTCAGTCAAGCGTTATAAACAGCAGGAGGGCCACACTCATAGCGCTTTAGTTGCATCAGGTTGCGTCATGCCTCCAAATCCTACAAAAATAGTTCATGCGATCCTGACTGAATACGTTCAGAGAGAGTGAATGTTGTATTCGATTTAAGTGATGACAATTCAGGACCAGACCCGAAACCGCACTTAAATCGGATTTCCAGTGTGAATATACTAGCAGAGTATGGCTAGTCCCAGGAAACCAGAAAATGACAGTAAATTTGTTTTTTTTTGTGCAGGATTTTCAAAAATATTTAGCAATATTTGACTGTTCATTTAAAATGAGCAATCGGTAGTAGATAATCAACGAAATAGGAATTTTTCAGGAGAGTGAAGAACCATTCTGTAAAATCGAAATCACTGTTTAAAGATTTTAAAAAAGGTCAATTACAAGCAAATATATTGCTGAATTTGAGGTGAAAGAAGTTTAACTACAAAATGCTATCCAGTTTCAAGAAAATGGATGTGAAATTTGACAATCTCAAAGTAGCGCTAACCTCGAATTCAAGGAGGCGCGGCTGTGGTTTACGATAAACAATTCCATTTTTAAGTTAAAATAAAAAATAAAGCCAGGATAGCAAAAGTTGGATGTAAAAAGTTAGCCAATTTCCGAAAAAATCGACCGAGAATTTTAAGAATAAAACATTACGGGTTATCAAAATCGGTTTTGCATAGAGATTAAAAATCGAATGTTCGTTTTTTACAAAAATAAAAATTTGCTCCCGCGATATGGGGATGCTGAGTAAAAATAAAAAAAGAAGGTTTGTTCAGAAAAAATCAAAATTGAAGATCGCAATATCACAGTATGACAGATGTTTTTTGGTATAAATTTGAAAAAAATAAATATTTTTTTCATTGAATGATAATAATGTCAAGAAATATTAATGCTATAAGATTTAGAAAACTATTACTAAGTTAAAATTTTATTTGTATTTAATTATTGTATCAAGAAATTAAAGTTCGAAAAAATCCTTTTAACACAGTGTTTATTTGATGTAAAAAAAATTTGGTATGCAATAAACCTATTTTCGATCGAAATATTGGTTATCCAGTGCTAAGTTGTTTATCTTCAGTGCTAAACTTTTCATCTTTAAATTTCACAATTTCAAATTGTTCCATTAAAAATGATTTAATTTCATAAATTTACAAATTTTTTATTCATTTTTCAATGTAAAATTATAGCATGGATTTATAATTTTTAATCAGAAATCTTTTAACTCTTCAGTTTATGAAAGTTAAAAAATATTTTTTGCTGTTTTACGGAATTTAATTTAATTTGTGCAATTTAAAAGTGTTAAAAGTTTTCCGCTTATATGCGGAAATTATTGGGAATTTAAATAAAAAATTCCTGAATTAAACATTTTTTAAGCTTCAATTTTAAAAGTTCGGGGCAGTTTAGTTTTGATTACTTTAAATGAAAAAATGTGCAGCTTTATGAGTTCGAATTTTTTAATTTTAATGACCGTGAAAATGTTTGTAAGTCAAGAAAAGACCGAGAATTTTTTGCGTCGATTAAAACGACCACCCTATTTAGGGTGGATCGAACAAAAATTAAAAATCAAATAGCCTAGCGCGAAAAAGTTTCATTTTTTGCTTCTTTTAAAAAATCTTAAGTATTATTTTTTGTTCTACCCACTCTGTCAAATATCGAAAGGTCAAATCAATTTCAAATAGGGCTCAAGTCACAGAGTTATCTGCCACTCAAATATATGTTGTTTTTCAAAGGAAATAAGATTACATTTATCTTACCGATTTGCTGAAAATTTTTGTTAACAAAGTTAATTTTTAAATTACAAATATTTGAATTAAAAAACTGCAAAACGTAAATTATTAAAAACTGGTTAAAACTTTTGTTAAAGGTGTATGATATTTATTTACATTATTCTTTATAATTCTGATGGGATTTCTCCTCTTCTTTCGAAATCCATTGGAAAATTTTTAAACAGTTTAAAATTAACGAAATGGCTGAAGTGGTTTCTCTGAAATTATTCAAAGTAAATTTACTTAGAAACGCCAGTGTTTTATCCTTATATTTTGTTCTGAGTTCGTCCCAGTACCTTGGAAAATATAGAGATTTTTTTCCGAAAAACGAAAATTCATGTTTCTTGCCAAAACAATATAAGATACACGAAAGTCAAAGAGACAAAATTGTTTCTCTAAAAAAGTTCCAAAAAAATGTTTCTTGACACTTTTTTCTATCTTGCGTTATTTTTGAGATTTTTGTGAAAATATGTATAAAATCCTTCATGGAACATTTTTTTCTCGGCAATAAAATTGTATGGTGTTAAATTTTGTATAGTGTGTCGGTAAGCCAATGATGAAGTAAGTTAGAAAAAATGCAGAGTATCGATTAGTTTACTGCCGTGTTATTTAAGAAAGCAGTATCTACAAAAATTCGAAAATGAGTTTTTTATATCGTTGGAATCGCAAAAAAAAGATACATCTATTTATGAAAATTGTTTCTTGAAATTGTTAATAAAATTAATGATAATTTTTTAATAATTATTGCAAAAAAGCTGCATCTTTTAACTCTGCCGAGTCGTGTTAGGTAAGAAAACAGTATCTACAGAAGATTGTCCGTAACTGCAAGAATTGTAACACGGAGGCTCGCATACGGCACCCAAAATTACGCAGGAAAGCAGTATCTTTCAGACACTGCGTTTTGGCCCAACACCGACCGGCTCTCAAAGGACGTGATGTTACGCAAGAAAGCAATTCAAAGATACTTCTTTATTGAAAGTATGGGACCTCAGCAAACTCAGTATCTACAAATAAAATTATTACAAATTACAAAATGAACACAAATAATTATAAAAATTGTGAAAAGAAAGCAATATATTTACTTCGCCCACTTGTTAATCATTTCAAATTTAAATTTATTCAAATTTAAAAGTATTCCATTATTATTTTTTTATTTTTAAGGATTTTAATTAAAAGGAATATAATTTTCATTCTTTTGAATTTTAAATACTCTATTTTTCAAAATTCGAATCGGAAAATATTAAATTTATAACGTAGCGAAACCATCCCATTTTTGAAAATAAAAAAAGCTTAATTAAATAAATATTTCCTTTATTTAAATAAATATTATCTAAAATTTATTAAAAGACGAGCCAGCCGTACATTCAAATTTTTCGCAGATACTGCTTTCTTGCGAATACCAAGGCTGTTTTCCGAGGCCGGGTGTTCGCAAGAAAGCAGTTTCTACAGCTGTCATCAAATACTTTTATTTGAAGGGGTTAAAGCCGAAGGAAATCAAAAAAAGAGATGGACTCAACACTGGGGACATCCTCCCCATCATATTCAACCATTAAGCAGTGGGTTTCCGAGTTTAAAAAGGGTCGTGTGAGCACCTCTGAT
>NC_046664.1:64187014-64196325 GCF_010883055.1 Belonocnema kinseyi
TTCTTGATATTCCAATATAGTTATCGCCTACAATCGAAACGAATGTAAATTATTATTACTGCATCATAAACTCCATTTAATATTAACAATCGCGCACATTTTAAGTGGTAAAAAGCGTTTAATTGACCAAAGTAAATCTCAACTGTCACTGCTCCCGATTAGACCGTCGCCATTTTATTTCGCTGCTCCCATAATGCACCGGCGCTCTTCCGACAATTGCTTCAGACACCTATTCTTAATATCCCTATTATAGCTATACTTATTAGGGGTTTGACTATACGATATCCCTGGTATATGGAAGATGGTCAAGGATATCCATTTTCGCTGATCCAGGGATCTTTCTAAATTCCTTCGTTTTCTAGTTCTATTTTATAAGACATAAACTAAATACTGTTTTGTATATAATCAAAAGTATATCTGCAACGAATAAAATTGGCTCTCAGTTTCGGAATGATTCATTTATTAATTATTTCTTAACATTTAAATAACATATATTTATCATTCTGACTCTGAGGCAATTAAATGGCACTTTGTTGAAGCTTCAATAAATATATCTATTCCGGTTGAATCGAAATTCTGCTTGCTGGTTAACCGATAGATTGAAACGTTCCGGCATAGAAATTTCCATTTATCCGGAGTGCAGGCAAATGCTCAACCGAACGAATTTGTTAGAGCTCGACATTACTATCAGAATTTATATTATTATGCATTCATAAAGCGTATAGATATAGGTATGTAAATATACCCCAAAATCTCAATGAATTTTCTTATACGAAATATTTGAAAAACGTTTCATTCCAATATCCGCTGATTTTTGTGGATACCTGTAATCATGATGGATACATCGCTGAATTCCGTTTTTATATTTTTCTTTTTTACATTCAACTGTTCTTATGTAAAAAAAACAAAACAAAAAAAAACAACTAATTTTCAACAAAATAGTTACATGTTCAATCAAAGAGATGAGTTTGCAACTAAAATGATACAGCCTAAAACAATGAATTTTCAATAGGAGTGTTCAACATTTAACCTAAAAGGTCAATTTAAATAAAAATATTAATTTTCCACCAAAAATGGAATAGTTAAAATTTTAACGAAACCAAAACTAGAATTTATATATTTTTCTAAATTTTTAACCGAAAGTAGTTGAATTGTATTATTGGGGTGGATTAATTTAGTTCGCATTTAATTAAATAAAATTAGAATAAGGGGAGAAAGTCCAAGATTCTCGAAAACAGAAGAAAAAGGAGAATTCTTTAAAAAATGGAAAAAGAGGGGCCATATTTCTCAACACTCGCAAACTTTGTTTTTATCATTAGGAAAAATACTAAGTTACATCCAGTGTCTCCCTATTTGGTACGAACACTAGTTTTTGGCATGAACCCTCAGCCCTTTCAATTTGGTAACGTATCTTTTATAGTCGAGCCCCTATATTAGACAAATTTTCAATTTTTATCTTAATTTTAAATAACAATGCTATAAGATTAAAATACAGCTGCCGGATATTATGAAAATAATAGTTAGTAAATAATGGTAATATGATGTCATGGTATATCCATTTTACATTCAGTTCTATTTTTTAGAACATTTATGAGCTGAAAAAAGCATCAGTGATGAGATAAAGTCCAAAAATAAAATAAAAATACCTAGAAATCGCATCACAACAATTTTCCTTGGATGTTTTCAACAGTTTTACTTTTATTGCACTATTTTTATATTTGGCGAAATATAAAGTTTTTGAGAGATGGATAATTCTTATAAAATGTTCTGATTATAAGTCTTTGCAGATAATTTTATTTTTCTCTTCTCTTTAAAGGTCTGAAAATGTTTACAAATTATAGTAAGATAGAAAAATATTAAGAACAGAATTGAAGCAATCAAAGCTAAACTGTGCTAAATCTACTTTTTGAAAAAAATTAATTTTCCTTGAAAATCATGCTTTCTGACATTTTGATACCTGTTTCACTGAAAAAATTAAGTTCTTATAATTTTTCACCATAATATTTAGGATCTAAATGTATTTGAGATGATTGTCTTAACGATTTATGTCATATTTTTATTTATGAATTCAAGGAAAACTATCAATCGTCATTTCCATTCGATTGTCACAGGCACATGTAGCCCAATATATATTATCATACAATGATTATTATCAAACTGATCCATCCACCTTTGCAACAACAAAAATTTCTTTCGTCGGCTGTAAATTTATCCTATAGAATGGTTTTTTGCTTCTTTTATGAATTTAGGTTGCTTGGATTTAGGTGGGAAAAGATAAAATAATTTATTTTGAAATTATTTATTTACTAACTTATTGTTATACTTAATATTTAAATTTTGTGTTAGAAATCAATTTTCAGCATAACAAATTTCTCTTTTCGAAATTGTTATTTATATAAGACAAAAAAATTCAAAAGAAAAAACTAATACAATCACTAAAAGTCATTTTCATGCAGTGTCGCAGCTAATCAGGTTTTCGATAACAATGTAGGCGAGATTTCGTTACTGCAGCTTTTAAAGAAAAGGATTTAGAAATTCAGAGAGTACAAATAATTCAAAAGTGTCCAAGGAGAATATTGAGTAAATTGAAAATAATTAAAGAGGAATATAGAATTAAGAAAAAAACTTTACGATAATTCAAGGAAATTCGATTGAACTTAAAGAATTCTACTATATTCAGAAGAATTCAAGTCAACTAAAAAAAAAAAAAACAAAACAATTGAATTCCGTTTTTGCTTTCCCATCAGTGATATTCAAGATAATATTTATTTATTAAAATCCGAATTTATTAAAGTACAGGTGAATCAATAGAGTCCATACATGTTCAACAATGAGCTAGAGCAGTGAATTTTCTAAAACAATTATAATTCCGAATTGGGATTTCTGTGAAGAATTTAAATTTTTAGTGTAGGACAGGAAATTTTAGCGAAAGCGTCTAACATTGACAATTGGAAAAATAAATTCTCATCAATAATCATAATTTTTTCGTCTAAACAGGGAATTTCATTAAGAATTGCAATTTTAACTTTGGGGCAGGGAATTTTCTAAGTTACTATAACTCAGATATGCAACTGGTAATTGGCGTAAAGAATTGTTATTTTCATTTTAGTTTCAATTTAGAACAAGAAATTTCGTCAAAATTGAAAATTTGGATAAGTAATATAATTCTGATTTGGAACTAGGATTCTTGGAAATTAATTTAATTGTGACTTAGGGCCAATTTCACCAACTACGATTAAATCCATGATTAACTAATCATGATTATTTTTAATCAATGATTAAATCAGTGTTAACCAGCGATGCGTTCTACCAAGCATTTTCAACCTCTGGTTAGCTAATCATATACTTTGTTTGTAATAAGGTCTAGTTTCTAGGGTTTTCTGTTGTAACGGCGACACTGATTGGTTAGAACGAAATTCTTCATGAACACTCGGCGCCATATTAGAATATGATAAGATTCCCAAAGTTTGAACTTACAAGTGGTTTCAGTGGCAAGTGTAATAGAAGAGAAGTGTCTGAATATTTGTGGCCTTCTCTGAACGTGGTTAAGCATTTCATCATCATCAGATGAGGGTAAAATATCATTGTAAAACAGAGCCATATTTCCTTCCTGTATACTGTACTCACTGCACTTGTACTTCAATTTCGGGGTTATGTTACTTTAATCACTGATTAAACTCCATAACCAGCCATTATGGGCGGTTAAGTTAACCCGTGATTATCCCCCCCCCCCTAATCATGATTAAAAGAATGGTGGAACGCAAAGTATTGATTAAATAAGGTTAATCAATGATTAAAGATTTAATCAGAGTTGGTGAAATCGGCCCTTAGTAAAAAAAACTTTATAACAAAAAAAAAAAATTGAGTATCGACCGAGAGTAAATGAATGAAATATATACAAAATTCCCGTAAAAATGATAATTTTTACTTTGGGACAAGAAATTTTGTATTAAATGATAATGTTGTCTTGGAACAGGTAATCTTTCACATGGAACGGGAAATTTTAGGAAGGTAATTTTAATTATGATTGAAAAAAAAGAAATTTACACAAAAGTCCTGCATCCAAATCAGAATAATTTTGAATTTGGAAATTCGTACTTTTGAAAAGAAAAATTGGCTAGAATTTATAACTCTCCTCTTACAAATTTTACAAAAGAAAATTTACTATATTTCTGAGTTTCAATAGAAAAGGTTGTAAATAAATATATATCCGACTTGGATCAGGGAATTTTAGATGTAAGTTGTGATAGTGACTTGGAACAGAGAATTTCGATAAAGAATATTTATTTTGATTTTGAAATAGGAGATTTCCGTAAATAATTATAATTCAGACAGAGAATTTTTGTAAAGTATTATTGTTTGACTTGGAACATATAATTTTCGAACTAGAAAGAAAATTTCGAAAAATAATGTTAATTCTGATTTAGAAGAAGTGAATGAAAAAAATCCTGTCAAATTTAGAATGATAATTATTGAAAACATTCTCTGTTCTAAATCAGAATGGAGATTCCTATGACCGAAAATCATGTAATGCTCCAACCCAGAATTTTAATTATTTCTCCAAATTTTCTGCTCCAAATCAGAAATCTTTAAAAACTTTCAAAATGTTAGAAAACCTCTTTAAATGTTTGAAAATCGTTTGAAACGATACAAATCTTTTGAAGTCTCAAATTCACCGGGAAAAATGAACAATTGACCGGGAGAAAAATTTAGATAGTGTATACTATACGAGTCAATGTTCCTTTAGTTCCGTTAGCTAAGGTATGGGGGAAATCCCCAAGAGACAGTAGTTCCCAGAGTTGGCTTGTTGACCTGAAGCGTAAGTAGTAGCATCCAATTTTGTCCAGACGCTGTCCTTCTTACTGTAAACTTTATCAACAAATCCTTCTTGATTTAACCCGTCAGGTTAAAAAAAATAAGATCACAAAAAAACAATATTGAAAATTGGAAAACTATTTGATTGAATGAACAAAACCAAGTATTTCAATTGAATTAAACAAATATAAATAATTAGGTAACTCCATCGAAAAACATTTGGTTAAAAAGACCATTTTTTTATAAATCAACCAAAATCCAGTCAACCAAATGATTCGCAGGATCCTTTTCAGATTAGAATCGTGGTTAAATTGGAATAAATATGCTTATTTTATGCTTATTTCTTACGCTAATTGCATTAATTTGAGGAAACAGAAAGATTCTAATTTGACAAAACTTTCAGTTTTTCCCTGTTATGATTCGAACCCATTAGAGCCTTCATTAGCATTCGTTCTGAAAAATAAGCTAAGTACCTAATTTGATTGGAAAGCTGCCTTCCAATTAGATTTATTGTTGTTGAAAACGTTAACCATAAGTATAATCAAATGTTCGATAAATATAAGTAAAACTGTTTTACACGATTTGAAAATATTTATTTAAAGTTTCATTTATAACTCTTGACATTCAAAAAAATGAGATAATAAGCTATACTGTTTTGGATTAATTTCATTCTAAATTTATATTATCGATAAATCTCTGCTCGATGATAAGCATCCTTCTCCGTTGGGAATTTCCACCTAATCCAAGTCTAAGTAAAGTTAGCATGGATCGTTCACACAGACCGCGGTTACTACTAAATATACTCAGGATGAGGGTTTCTCTATAGTCTATCTCAAAGATGCTTCAATGCGACAAAACTGAGGAAAGGAAAACAATGAACAAATCAAATTAGGATTTATTAGAAAACATTATTTTTAGAGAATTATTAAACAGTCATTCAAACTACTAATGGTCGGAATTGACTGTCATATTTGATTAACTGCATTGTGTTATTTTAATTCCACTCATCTAACATCGACTTTACCATTTAGACTCTAATTTTACATGTTTACATTTTATTGAAATGCTAATTTTAAAGTGTTATCGATTTCTTCTCTTATCCTTATTCCTCTCTCGTTGAGTCATATGCTTACAATGAGCAAAACCTTTGCGTACCTTCTGCAAGGAAATATTAGTCGCCGTTCGAACGTTAAATTGAGAACTTGTCTCGTCGTTTAGGTACAAAAGTGCGAAATAATAATTGTGTAACAGATTTTAAATTATTCAATATATACTCGCTTGATTTTTAGAGCAATTTTTTAGTATTGAAAAAAGTGTGTTGTATTCTTCATCTAAGTGACCCGTCCTTCAATGTATTTGTCGTTAAAAAAGTTTGAAAACATTACATCTTTTTTTCTCAAATAAACTTCTCTTGCTCGCGAACAACTAAGACTACTAAAATTTGTGTAAACGTGATTTTAAAATTCTATTGGACGCAAAACTTTGTTTTCAAAACTCACCGATTCTTCCCTGACAAGTTTTTCATTTTCCCTGACCATTGAAATTCAAATAACAAAATTCAAATCTTGTAATATTTTTAACATAGAATCTGTTACAAATAGAATAAAACAAATCTTGATTTCCAATTATAAATTTTTCATTAATTATTTTCAGAGCCGCCAAAACCTAATTTAGTCGAAAAAGTAATTAATGACCAAGGCCTAACGAGACTAAAGGTAACTAATGGGCATTAGGGTGTTCCAAAAAATCAAGCCACAAAAATGCCCCAAAATACTGAAATTGACCATTTTTAGAAAAAGTGGCACAAATGAATGATCTTCTTCCCTTTTTTGTCCTAAATAATTTTTACTCGACAAGTAAAAGGTTTGAAAGCATCTTTAAATTCATTTTTAATTGTTTCAAAATTTTGATTTGTCTCAAAAATTTGTTTTTCTCTTCCAACTCATTAAAAAGAAATTTTTTGTGTGTTCAAATGGACACTAAGCCATTTATCGGAAAACTTAAAATGTCTCCTAAAACACCCAACATTAATTAAAATCCTTTAAAGCTCTTGAAACCTACTTGGAATTTTGTAAATACTCTAAGATCATTAAAATCATTCGGAATTCCTTCAAATGATTTCCATCGATTTAAAATCCCCTAAGAGATTTAAAGTCCTTTAAAATCTTTTGAAATCCCTTGAAATTTTGCAAAGTTTTTGAAAACTCCTTTGAATCTTCGAAAATAGCCTCAAATATTTCAAATCTTTTAAAATATTTCGAAATGCTCCGAAATTTGTTGAAGCTCTTGAATATTTTTTGGAATTTTTAAAAATGTCCTAAAATGATTTATATCCTTGAAAATCCCATTCAATTACTTAAATCAATTAAAAATTCTTTGAAATATTTCAAATACCCTACAATATTTTTGATCCATAAAAATATTTTGAAATCCCTTGCAATTATTGAAATCTATTAAAAATGTTTTGGGATCTTTTAAAATACCCTGAAAGATTTGAAAAGAATTAAAGGAGATTTAGATATATGTACAGACAGGCCAATTCATCAGTGGTTAACTCATGGGTTCATTTATTGAAAAAAGCGACAAAGTGATCTTTTTATCAAAAAATGTCACTAAAAGTGACTGAGTTTCAGGCCTGATATTCTTCACAGGTTGGTAATTGAAGTGATTATTCCAGTAATTCCCTGAATTTTTCTTGATTTCTAGGGTTTTTCTGACCTGTGGTCACCCTGAAAAAATTTTATAAAACAAAATAAACTAATCCTTCAACCTTGAAGTCTTTAAAATTTTTTAGTTACGTAGAGTAGAAAATTTTTAAATCCTTCTACAATTCCTAATAAGGTTTAAAAAATAATTATCAGCTCTTTGATGTACGGAAGCTTCTATAATGCACTTCATAAAAAGGGTAAATGTCCTTTTTCCATTTTGAGTAGACTTTTTGCACTGCTATTTTTATTTATAAATTGAGAGTCTTAAAGGATATGATGTACAATATAGGTGCATGTTTTTTATATATCGTGTTGAAACCACATCGTGGGAGGGTAAAATTAAAAGCAACTCGACTTTTCCGAGAAAATTGTATCATCTACTGTCTAAGAGGTCAAAGTAAGCCTTTCTGTGGCAGACCGCGGTCGATGTCTGAAACTCAACAAAAAATATACATCTGGAGTTCCAGAAAACGTCTTTGTAATATAAATTGAAATTTATTCCATTTTATAGATTTGCAATTGCAAGTTATTTAAATGCGAACAATAAAAATGAGAACGCTGATTTATTTTTTCGTGATTCTTATACTTTCTTATATATGCAACACATGTTTCCATACATAAAAAAGGAACGTTGCAGGAGCTTCAAGTAATTTGGATCAGTGACTGGAAATGTAATAAGTTACTGTTTTCACAAAGTAAGTGTAGCTGTAATTAGCTCCTTTTTAAAGGGACTTTTCCAACACTAAATTTAATTTTAAATTATCTTTAAGTCAGATCAACATGATTGTTATGTCGATCTTACGTGAAGAGAATTTGGTATTCCAAATCAAACTAAAGAATTTTCATTCAATCGCAACAATTTTAAGCGAAAACAGAATTTTATACGATGTCAAATAGACGTATATTAATAAAATGTTAAGCTGGGTAATAGAAAAAAATCAATAGACAAAAAAATGGGATAAATGTGTGGAAATATAGGAGCTTCAATGTGGACGAAGAGAAAGAATGATTTTTTTCTGTAAAATTATACCAATTTTTTTCAAATTCTCAATGACAAAAAATTTAAATTATGTAATAGAGCATGATAAACTCTCAAAAGGAAACTTAGCAGTTCTTTCAAGCTTCTAATTCTTCTTCTGAAGAATGCATTTGCACTAGATTCTGATTATTGCTATATTTTAAAAAAGTTTGAATAATTCGATACTCTTCAAGTGAAATTATCTAAAGATTATAAGCGTTTTTTATATGTATGTTTTTTTATTATACAAGAGTTGTGATTTAAGGTAAATACTGCTTGACATTGAAGAAGCGTGACAAACAACTTCCCAGACAGATAGGAACTTCTTATACTTTCCATGTTGTTCTAAAACCCTATAATTCTATAAACCTTTTCAAATATGCGTAGAAAGTTTTTGAATGTTGACAAAATTAAACCAACTTTATTTTATAATTTTTCTTGAATCTTTGTATCTTCCTTTCTTTCTTAATCTCTGTTATTCTTCTCTTTAAAGAATAGCGAAAAGAAATTTAATCTCAAATAGCTGTTCTCATTCATCTCATAAATAATTTTGAAAAAAAATGAAAGATGTGATCGTCTCTTACGCACTGGTTGTATTATTATAGTATGCGTATCAGCGTGATAAAAAAAATATTTTCGAATCTGCACGCGCGAACCAACTTAAGTTGTAACTTTTTAGTCAACAATTTGACAACAGAAGTGAATTTTTAATCATATATGTTTTAGGGGTCCCCTATTTAAATTTTGTATTTTTTGTAGTTTTTATATTA
>NC_046664.1:64196425-64225694 GCF_010883055.1 Belonocnema kinseyi
TTTTGTAGTTTTTAAATAGATTTTTATACATATAAAATTATATTCTTTCACATTTCTATGTATGAGGTTTACATACAGAGTGCTAATTACAAACTACAATAAGTAAATTAAAAAGTTACTTATAGAAAAATATGAAATAAGGAAAAAAAATTTTTTAAAGTTCATACAATTATTTAAAATGGTGGTAATATGAAAGGAGATAATTTTATATGTACGCAGATTTAATACTTGCACCTTTAAGGCAATAAGAACTTCAAAACAACAAAAAATCAACAAAATAGAGAAAAACAAGTAGGGGACCTCTAAAAAACATTCGATTGTGAATTTTTGTTATTCCAACATTTCTTAACTAAAAAAGTACAACTTTCACTAGTGTGCGTATTCAGTTTCGTAAATAATTTTTTTTTGCTTTATAAGAAGAATCACCCTAATTCCCACGTATGAAGTGGTTCTTTTTTGTAAATAAGAAGGATCCCAACGTCTCGCCGGATGTTTCGACTATCTCCAGCCTGGAACAGATAAATCCACTGGAGTTTGCTTTGATGACATGTGTTAGTGAAATATATCCCCATATGTAAATTGACAATGATATTCTTACTCTATTTGATCTCACGTCAGAGAATCTCCAAACTGATATTTTATATGCATTCCAGGATGGAAATTTTTCTTCTCAATAATACATTATGATTTATTAACTACTTGCTGGAAACGTTGCTTTGAGAATTAATAATACAAATGAATAAAACAAGATAGCTATAATTCCAATTTAAAATTGCACTATATTAAAGTCATTCAATTAAAAATGTTAAATTTGGATGGCATTGAGTTTGAAATGTTTAAATTAATATATTTGCAGATTAAAAATAATTTAAATTAAATACCTGTTTTCAGGAAGTAAATTTGAAACATTATTTTTTGATTTTTTAAGCCGAATAAAAAATTTTTTTTAACTTAGACGCAGTCTTTAGTGCTTTTTTGAAAAATAGTTTGTTTTAAATTTTATGCTAAGAAACACCTTTGAAAACTTAATAAAAATTATTATAATAAGATAAAATGTTAGGGGAGATTTTGTTTCTCTTTTTTTTTCTCTCCGGTGACATATAATACGTGTTACAGAAAACTACCTCTGAGTAATACATAGCTACCCCTCGTGATGAAAAATGTTCTAAAGGTGCAAAAACAGCCTTAAACAATGTAAAGATGATTCAGAATTTAAAATTAATAATTTTTTAGTATTTAATAGTTTATTTCGACATTTTGAATACGTATTTAAATAAAAAATTTTTACTTCAATGTTTCCATGTTGAAATGAAACAATATTTGATGCTTCATTGTGAATCTGTCATATTTGGATTGTTCCAAAATTAAAACGATTGAATTTTCGAAACCTTATAATTTGACTCATTTTAATTTTACTACACTTAAAGTCTTGAATTTTAACCCTATAATTACAAAAGCTATACTATTATATATGGTACAGTTCTATGAACTTAAAAATTAAAATACTTTCATTTTTAACGCGTTGAGTTTAAAATAATTGTTGGCTTGCATCTGGTAATCTACAATTACGAAAACCTTAAATTTGATACCCTAAAAGTTTAGATGCTGTGCAATTTTTAAATATTTAAAACTGAAATAAAACCAGTTTCAATCTTTTAATCGAAAATTATTTTTAATTTTAAACACTCAATATAAAATTTGAATATCAAACCATTTCAATTTAGTTATTGAATTTTAAATGCTTCAAAAATGAAAACTGTTAATGCTTTTAATTTGATATAAAACAATTGTACAATGCGAAATAATCACGTACAGAGAATTTGTCATTATTCAATTTTTAACGATTAGCATTAAACAATTCCAATAACTTTCAATTATTGTGAATTATGCAATTTTTAATATTTTATCTTGAAATACAATTCCATTTTTAAGGGTTTGAAATTGTTTATATTTAGAGTATTGAGTTTTAAAATTTAAAGTCTGGGAAGAATATTTATGGACAGTTAGAAAAAAAAGAAGACATATTTTTCTCAGATTTGAGTTGTAAAAACTTCATTAAAAAGCCAATTATGTCAATTTTCAGACGTCAACTGTCACCTCTGTCACTCAATGATACAAACAAAATGGCTTAACAAAAAATTTTAAACGATTGGAAATGCGGACGGGCAGACAGAATAAAGCCAACAAAACCATCGAACCTTTTATCATAGCCCACATAGATTTTACAGAATTTTACAGAAAAGCAATTGTTTAAAATAAAAAGTTTATTTTTATTATTAAAAAAATGTGAGTTACCACGTGTGAAACCACCCGTCAGTGCGCATTAGCGTCGGATAGTATCGGGTAATTAACCGGGTGACCTATTAAAAATTAGCATTGACTTTGACAGGTAACAGCTCCGTCCAGTTTATGGATACAAATATTTGATAAAATCGGTTGAGAATCTAGGTAGCCTCTGCGTTAAATGAGCCTTTTTTAAAGTCATTTTGCCTTGTGGGTATTGCATTATCACGTGAGGACAAAAACAAATTTTTTATTTTCAAGGAATTTCTTACTTTAACATCAACTCTTAATTGGAGCTAGCAAAATAAATTTATCAAATTGATATTTTACAAAAGTGATTTCTTGGATCTTAGCTTTTATGCAACAAAAATATTTCAATAAAAGGTCAAATCGGAACAATAGTTCAGTAATTTATTATCAAAGTAATAATATAATCTTCCTAGCTCCTGCCAGGAGTCGAAGTTGAAGTACAAAATTTCTTTAAGATAGGAATTATATATTTGTCTTTCTCACGTGATAATTATATATCTACAAAGTAAAATAATTTTAATCAGTATTCATTTATTGTATAATCTAATAAACTACCTAAGAACTTAAAAAACATTTGTATCTATATTATGGATTGCGCTGCAACAATTCAAAGGCAAGGCAAATTTTTAATAGATCATCCGGTTAGTGCTCCGATACTATCCATATGTGGTGGACTTTTAATATTTTTTTAAATGTTTAAAAATCATAAATACTGAATTATCAAGGTATCCCCGGAAAGGGTTTTTCTTCTAATAACCAATTTTAAAGGCCGTGGTAATTGCACAGCTTTTTAGAATTAATACCGAAAATCCTAAAAGTTTGATTAGAGGAGAGGGAAAAGGGTAAGGATCCTTTCATCCCACGACCCACCAAGACTGATTCTCGAAAAAGCAGGACGAATAGACATTGAGATTTAAAAATTGGTTAAAAATCCTTTTTAAGGTTTACTATATAGTTACAAATAAGTTCTGAAGTTGACTTTTGTTACTCGATATTCCTGAATTTAGACTTTAAGTAATATTTAATTTTATTTAAAAAATATTATTATCATTCGTATATTTACTGATAAAGTGGTGTAAATAATAACTTCTATAAATGATGTGACCTGTACATTTTACTTTTACATTACTTAAAAAATTTAAACTTTTGAATATAAATTTAGCGCTGTCGAATAACGAGAGCCCACATCAACTTAATGGCAACCAAATGCTAAACCAAAAGAGAAGTCAAATTAGATGCCGCACGCCTACAAAAAAGGTGTCACAGTCTACTGCGACGTCAGTTAATTCGTTCAAATCTTCTCCATTCCTCATCCCCCTCCTTTCACCTACTTCCCCTTCAATTACTTACCCCTCTTCCCTCATATACTTCTTCATCCTATGCTGCCACCATTTTTAAATCCCTTTACTTCTGCTCAGTTCCTCACCACCCCCTTCACTTCTCATACTCTCACATTCCTCACTATTACTACTATTCTATGATTAGAAAGCCCGAGAACAGCGTGAAACTTACAGGGAGATTAGATGAAAAACTGATTCGAATGATTTGTAAATACCAGAATTTTTGATTATCTTCTCAAGAGATTTGTTACGGAAAAGATTGGTAACCACTAAAGTGTCATTTTTTAGTGACTTTTTTCGTATTACGTGCTCAAAAAGAAGAAAAGGTCAATCTTTTCATAGAATAAGCAAAAATTTGACATCAAGAGTTTGAGTTTTCGAAAATAATAATTTAAATTTAAATAATGCAATTGAGATATTAAAAATGGTTGAAGTGATAGGCGGGCAGTGAGGATAAGTATGGGAAGGGGAAGCAGGAGAAGAAACTTGAGGAAAGTAGGGAAAACTATGGGGGGAATGAAGGGAGAAGTAAGGATAGGGGAAGTAAGGATAGGGATAGTAGTGGAAATTAGCGGGAATTAGGGGGAATGTGGAGGAGGAAAATTATGACAGGGAGGGTAAGTATGCGAAATAAACTCCTTAATCCGAACTGAATTAATAGAAACCAATAATAAAATTCGACTATTTTTGATTGAAAAGTCTACTGTTATATTTTTGGTTCTGAATTCACTTCGATTGGTTAAACATTCTAATATTTAGTTGAAAATTTGATTATTTTGTTGAAAATGTATCTACTTTGTTGAAAAATCATATTTATGGTTGAAAACTCAAATATTTAATACATAATTATTCGTCGTTTTGGCATTAAAATTCAACCTTTTGTTCGTTCAGTTTGAAATTTAATCTTTTGGTTGAAACTTCTTTTTTTTGTCAACAACTAATTCGTTGAATTGCTATTATTTTTCCTGTTATGTATATTACCTGAATTTCTGCCAGTTTACATCTTCAAGGCGAACAAAGCAATTCTATTATAATATATTTTATCAGCGAGAGTATACTGACGTCCTAATTAACATTCATTTTCAACATAATTATTTCAAATTTGATTGAAAAACGCAATAAAAAATATATTCTCATAGAATTTCTTCGTTCGCCGTGAAGATTAAAACCAGGAGAAATTCATTAATTGTCATTAAAAAAAGTTTGGAGAACATCTTCTATATATTTCATTACTTGTGTTGTCTGATAATTTCACTGTTTTATTTTTCGTTTGAAATTTATTCATTTCAAATTGAAAAGTCAAATATTTGGTAGAAAATTCATCTATCTTGCAGAAAATGTGCCTTTTTGGTTAGAAAAATATTTTCTTTTGTTGAAAATGTATCTTTTTCGTCTAGAATTCAGTTATTTAATTAAATATTTTGGTTGAACTTAACTAGTTAAATATTCGCTTTTGTGTGGAAAACTAATTTTTTAAGCTGTAGATATGATGATTTCAATTTTTGGTTAACAGATATTTTGTTGTTGTTGAAAATTCAACTACGTAGTTTTAGATTCATCTTTCTTAATTGAAAATTAAATTATTTCGTTGAACATTCATCTGTTTTAATAAAAAATCGCTTTTTTCGTTTAATGTAACTGCCTTAATATTCATATTTTATCAGGAAATTCATATCTTATGATACAAAAATCATATTTTTTTCTTAAAAAGTCATGTTTCTTGGTCGGAAATCAACTTTTTGGATGAGAATCAACAGCCTTCCAAAAACTTTGTCGTTTCGGCATGAAAATTCATCTCTTTTGCTTAAAAGTATAACTATTTGGTTAGTAATTCAACTGTTTGATTAAAAATTAAGTTTTTTTTCTTGAAAAATCGTCCTTTTGGAGTGAAAATTAATTTTTTTTGTAGGAGATCTTCTTTGGTCGCAAACCTAATTATTTTGCTAAAAATGCAATTGAAATTCAATTTTAATTGAAAGAATTGATTTAACTAATCTTCCCTTACTTTCGTGAAAAATCACACTATTTCCTATACGTTTTAAGGGAATTTTGGGCTGCGTTACAGTTCAGAGGGCGGGTAAGACAAGACTACCATCGTCAATGAGAGGGGGCGGGTAAATATAACAGAAAATTGGTTAAGTAGTTTATGGACGGCCCCTAGAATACGAAACCTTGGTTTATAAACGCTCGCCACTTATTCGGACTAATTTATTTAGAGACTATAAATTTAAAATTGATTTCAGGGACATTTTCACTATTTTTAAGACACATTTCATGACCAATTGGAAACCTAAATGCTCACGGTAAATCCCAAAATGAAGCTGCTTAGAGATAATGTAAATTGTGCACGTCAATCTTGTACACATCGGTACTGTTTAATTCCTTATTGTGGTCTATAGAAACTTGGTTACACCTTAACATTTCGCTTTAGATTCCGCCGTATTTCAGGAAGGCAATTTGAGTAGTCGGTTGGGGTGTTTCTACACTCTGATGTGCCTGACATAATTTAGTTAAGTCCCAGGTGAGAGGTCAATAACTGTACCGGAAGTCAAAATGGAGTTGGGTTTCGTGCATCGACTAAATGCTTTCAACCATTAACTTTCAAAATTCCACACTAATGGATAATTCTTTTTAACATTTAGACATAATTCTGGATATTAATAATATACAAACTGTGAAAATATATTAAAATTTGAAATATTATACACCCAATTGAATGCACAATGGAATTGTTTTTTGTTTAAAAGTGGGTGCTTGCTAACGGACAACGAGAGGTAAAATGAACAAGATGAACAATCCGGAACGAGATTAAAAATGTCGGAAGAAATAGCGTAGCGCTCTTAATTCGCGGGGAAAGTAAATTAGCTTCTATGTAGGATGGTGGAATTTCCAGAGGGTTTATTAAATGCGGACAAAAAAGATGAATTCTAAAGAAATGACGGAAACTGAATGATACATACAAAAGTTTTGTAGAATTTTAGAGCATTTCAAATAATAAATTACACAGAAAAACGCTGGTGTTAAATTTGTTGCAGCTCAAATTTCATTGGGCTCCCAATGATCATTTGAGAGAGTTTTCAAGTCTCAAATGTATTCCTCTGAACGTAGGTGCCCATGTGCGCATCTAGGGGAAAGTATCATTTGGAGACTGAATTTTGGCTTATGCAGAGTTGTGGAGTTCTGAACCGCGCTGTCGGCCACCTGAATACCTGTCAAAGCAACTATTCGCTTTGCGATATTTTCTTAAATAATTGTTAATAAGGAAACCAATTGAAACAATATTTACTTAATTTTCAAATTTCTTTCATTTAATAGGGCGTACCAGTCGCTTAGAATAAAATTATAACTTCCTAATGCAACTTCCAAAAGTTAGGTTAGTCATGCCCGTCGACATTTAAACTAAAGCCGGGATGTATAGAAAAAGTCATGACCGTCTACATATACAATAAGGTATTTTCACTCCAATCACTAGCTCATTTCACTTCGTTGAATACTGAGGGGATAACTATTGACCAAATGCATGGGAATCGGTCAATTTTTGCTCTTTTTTTCTAATATCTTCGTAGAAAGTCATTTTCTGTATAAGTGCAATTGAAAAATAGTTTTTCTTTTTTAGGGACTATTTAATGCAATAATAAAATTATAATAATTTTCATTCATACGTGCGTTAGGGCTGAGCGCTGGTTGTCTACCCTATGAAGCGGGATTCAAAATTACATTGAAAAAAAATTCTTGTAATTTAAATAAATAATTATTAAAATATACACAAGAATGTATACAAACTGTGTAACTTTTGATTTCAGACAAGAAAAAAATGTATAACACATATATATATGATAAATAATAGTTTATTTTCATTGAATTTGAAAGACAGACTAATATTTCTCAAAATATTTGTTAATAGATACATTTTTTTAAATACTATATGATATTTCAGCAGCTTGATATACATAAACTAATTGCAGAACATAATAGTGATAATATTTATATAATTGTAAAACAAAATTTCAGATTGTTCTTTTTGATTGAGACGTGACAAAACGACGCTTGAAGTAAAAAAAAGAAAGCATAACTACAATGTAGTCGTGATAATTTATGTATTTATAGGTTATATAATTATATGAATTCCCAGAAAATACATACAAAATATTAAAAACTTACAAATAATTATTTTTAATCACTTTTCCAAGAAATTTCTTTTTAAATTAAATGTTTTGTGAAATATAATTTGGTCTTCGGAATTCACTGAAAATAAACTGTTATTAATATATTATATGTGTTGTATTTTTTTTGCCTGAAATCAAAGTTACACAATTTTTATATATCCTTGTGAATATTTTAATAATTATTTACTTAAGTTACAAGAATTGTTTTTTGATGTAATTTTGAATCGCGCGTCAAGTGCGGCCAATGAGCGGTCAGCCCTAACGCAAGCGCAGTAGCTCAGGGTGCCAACATTGGCATCATTGGTCCACAGTAGCAACCGGAAAAATAAATCAAATCAGCCGGCAGGAAAAAGTTGGGATATGAAAGCCTCAATTAGGTATTTTCACTTCAAACATCAGCTAACTTCACTTTGTTAAAAGCTGAGGGGGAAAATGGATCAAATGCATGGAACAAAACTTTATTTTCGTAATATATTTGTAATTAATCATCATCATCATCATTATTATTATTATTACTATTATTATTATTATTATTATTATTATTATTATTATTATTATTACTTTATTATTTCATTAAATAGTAATTAAAAAATAAAAACTATTTTTCAACTACACTTATATAGAAAAATTACCTTTTACGAAGATGTTAGCAAAATAGGGCAAAAATGAAATGAATCCCATACATTTGGTCCCTTATTTTCTCCTCAGCAATCTGCGAGGTGAAGTTAGCTGCTTATTGAAGTGAAAATACCTAATAGGCTTTTATCTTATCAGTTTGAATGTTCCCGCCGCTATATTTGAAACATTGCAATGTATAACGAAACTCCCAATGTTTCATGAAACTTTTCATCAGGCTAAAGTTTCATGCAAATTTACATCCCTACTCTTCGCGAAAAACAAATTTCTGTTTTTATTATACAATTGTATTACCTTATCTTTCATATATGAGACTAAACACTGCAAGATTAGATATCTAAGATACCTTGAAACTTCCGCAGAAAATCTAGTGGAAATTTGAACGACCAGTCATCAATTTCGATGTAGACGGTCACGACTTAGTTTGTACATCCCGGCCTTGGTGGTTTGAATGTCATATAGTAGGTTTTGACTAACCTAACATTTGAATATTACATCACGCCAAGTACTATTTTTATTCCAAGACTATTTAGTCGCTGGTAAATGGGAGGAAATAAAAATTTAGGTAATTATTATTATAGCTTACCTGCTTAGTAACATCTGTTTCACTCATATAACGACCGGCAAAATGATCTTGACAGGTGACTTCCAGTTCGTAGACGACACTTCACGTTTGAAAAAAACAGTGTCTAAATTATGCTTTTCCCCTAGATTCTCCGAATGAACCTATGTGGCTCAAATTTGTTGCAATTCTATTGAACATCGATTTCGGTGTACATTGGAGGATCGGCGATTTTCTGTGTAGTTAGTAATTATTTATTCATTAATTAAATAATTATATTTAATAGGGAGTAGATACAGTTTTTAGCGATTTAAATCGTGTTGGATTTTAAAGAAATAAATGGAAATAAACACTGTATCTATATTTATTTTCTGTCAATATTATCAATCCTTTTCCATATTTTTTAAAATCTACAATTATTTTCATCCTTGTGGAATCTTTGAATTTTGATAACATGCGGATTGTGGATGCTTCTGTCTTCAAAACGCTTTTGAGGGCTCATAGAGCTTAATAAAATTGCTTGTGTTACAATTTACGCAATTTACTTAAAAAACTTTAAAAAAAGTCAAACTGATGTGTACTGACAGACTGTCAAACTGGGTTGTAGAAAAAAATTAGGAGACAAAAACACATAGTAAACTTTCATTCATTGGTTTAAAATACTTTTGATAAGTAAGTTGTCGAACAATCCGAATTTGAATGACAGTTCATTTGAAAATATTATTTGAAAATAATTTTTTTATATTGCTTGGCATCAATTATCTCTTTTAGTGTTTCTTTGAGTTCTGGGATTGAGGTTTTGATAAAAAGTAGAGCAAAGCTTCTTAACAGACAGATAATCGAAGTCGATAAAGATTGCTGATGGCATTTTTAGATTAACTATCATTTTCTCTAGAGATCATAATTCACGAACCATGTCAAAAAGGATAGAGTCATAAAACGTATACATATACCTATACATATGTGCAATATGCATGGATGTATACTACTGACGGATTGTATCAGACCTTTTACCAGATGTTCTAAAAAATCAGCGATTAAATTCATCCTTGACTTTCATAGGTGATAGAGCCGTCCAGTATATAGATAATTTTTTTTTCTAAATTAATGGAAGTAGGCGCCGCGCGCCTGCAAGAATAACTAAAATCTCCACATCAGATTCTTTCTCTTCCCTAATCCCCCTCCTTTCATTTACATTACATCCCCTTACTTCCTCTTCCTTCTCCTGATATCTCGCTTTTTACACACCCCTTCAATTCCCAACCATTCTCCTACAGACTCCTCTGATAATTCCCCTCTCCCCACTTCCACAACTTCACACCCCTTACTTCACTTATTACTCATCCTACTACCCCTCCTATCACCACCCAAATTCCCATATTTCTTCTACCCTATCTTCCCCTCCCGGGTAAGAAGTACGACCGATGGACTGACGGACATCCGATTGAATTATAAGTTTTGCTACCCGGGGCAACGAAACCCTAACAATCGTTGAAAAGTTGATTAAATTCTACCTTTAATTAGCCATAGTTTAAATACACTAGGAATCCCGTTTAAGTAACTCCCATTTAAGTCGTTTCTAGAATTTCTGTCCTCAGAATTTGGTGATGTGGAGACCGCGAGACCGAAAGAGAGACGGTGGTTAATCGAGCGTGATAAATGGCATGAGGGCCGCCCTTTCAACGCTTTGGTTACATAAGGTTGCGTTATGCGTCCAAATGTAACAGCAATGATTTATGCGTCCCTGCCTGTTTACGCTTGGAGTGAGCGAATGTTGTGTTTGATTTAAGTGAAGAACATTTTGGAACAGAACTGAAACCGCACTTAAATGGAATTTCAGTGTAATTTGGAATTGTAGGTATTGATTTACCGCGCCAGGAATACAGAAATAAAATTGCGATTCAAAGGATTTTTATACTTCAACTTCAATTCCTCACAGGAGCTAGAAAAATAAATTTCTTAATATGATAAGTTACACGAGTGATCTCAAGCATTTTACCTTTCATTTAAACCATTAAACAGTAAAATATCTTTGTGAGTTGATGAAATAATATTTTTTTGCGAGCATACTAAATTTAAAATACTTTTTTAAAGAAAAAAAACGCCTGACAGTAAAATTCTTAACGGATTTTGATGTTTTTTCTTGGAATGGCCGGAATTCTTCCAGGTATGACGAGTGACGAGATATTTCACTACAACTAAACCAAAAATTTGTACCTCACAACAAAGTTTGACATTTTTTTTGGTCTAAATTTTCAGTGATACTTTCAAATTAGTTGAAACTAATAAACAAAATAATGTAATAATCAACTAAAAATAGGTTCCAGTGGGTTAGAGTAAGACTGTTTTTTATTATGTTATAAACAAAATAATGAATGAAAGTAATTTTTTCCAATTTGCAATGAGTAGGTATTTTGAATCCTTAGGTTTTGTATAAAATACGATAGATATTAATGTACGCTCTGCGGTTCACCAAATGTTTAAACAATTTTTATGAACATTTGCAAATTATAACCATTTTTTCATGATTAGGTTACATTTTTCACGGAATTAACTGTGAAAAATCTTGCCAAAGACTCCTTGCTGTTATATTTTTCATTGTGACAAAAACTGTTAATTACATAAACAATTTTTATAAACTAATACATGCGGCATCAACTGAAATGTCTTACCGAAGACTCCTTGTTGTTGTTTTTCATGGTAAAAAATATTAATTATGCATTTGTTTATAAAAATTGTTTGAGTAATTGGTAAAAAACAGCTATTCTTGAATAATTGTAAGCGCACATCAGGAACTGCCATATTTCATACATAAGCCTGAAATGACAAAAAATCCTGAAGATCAATTTTGATAAATATTAGATTAATAAATTAATTTTCCTAGCTCCTGTCAAGAGTTAAAATACAAAATTCCCCAAAAATCGGAATTTTATTTTTGTCTTTCTCACGTGATAATTTAATTCAATTTTAATTTAAGCATTTTAGCGATTTTTAAGGTTTTGTAATCCTAGGTTGAAACACTTATAGTTCCGGTCGGAGGTCTATCCATTTGTTGTTAGTACTTTTTGCCTGGGAGGGTAAGTGATGAAATAAGAAATAGAGGAAGTAGGAAAAGGGAGGATAGGGAAGGCATAAGAGTGACGAGAGGAAAAATAATAGAAGTGGTGGTGGGAAAGTAGGGGAACCGATTGGTGGAAAGTTGGGTAAGTGTGGAGAGGGTTTTGTGGGGTAACTAAGGAGAGGGCAAGTGTAGGAGGGTTAAGTAGAAGAGGATGTGGGAATTAAAGAGGTAAGTAAGGGGAGAGATATTATGAGAAATGAATGAAAGTAGGGGAAGTGAGGGAAGTAATTGTTAGTGAAAGGAGGGGGAGTAGGGAAGGTATCGTATTGGATGCAGTGATTTGAGCGACTAAATTAACGTCTTAATAGGCAACGAAACCGTTTTTGTAATACTAATTAAAAAATATGTGTCTCTATCCATATTCTGACCAGTGCTTTTAGCTTCCGAAGTGAAGGTTACTTTTTAATAGATCACTCAGTTAGTGGTCCAATACTATCCGTCGGTAGTGTATGTGATGCATCTGTTATATAATGTCGTAACCTGTGACCTAAAGTTTCCTCCTGAATGAAACAGTGCGCTTTATTATTATGACCGATACTAGGTCAGCGTTGTTTCGTGCTCATGATAAAAGTACATTCCAGTTTCCTGGAATAGACTCGCGTGATTTGAAATGTTCATTGCATTTTCCTCGTAAAATGATGTCCTGGTGTTAGTTTATCGCAATAAAATCTCCAGAGGAGAGTTTTATACTCGTGAAAGGCATTACTTTGATCAGATTTATTGGCCCATGTTCTCTTAATCAAGATTTGCTATTAATTTTCTTTTTAATCTTTCTGCTTTCCTGTCCAGGGTACACTTGTTTAAACATTATTCAATCTGTACTTGTTTTTTTTATATAAAATAGTCACAATTTTCTCTTTGCCAATAATAGAATCATTGTATAATAAATAGTATCCTCTTATGTATCTCTTATTTACTGAATTTGTTTTACTTTTATTGACAAGCTGTATGGATAAGCCTCTGTGACACGTAATCTCCTTTTGCTATAAAAAATGTACCCTTTCAAGTAAAGAATATAACTGAAGGATGCGATGAAAGAAATTTCAAACTTCTTAAAATATTGATGTGTTCCAAAGAAAAAGGTCTACCTTCTAAAATAAAAAATTGTTTTTTCAATATTATCTTTTTATCAGATTAGGGGACCACTGGGAAATAAGAGAGTCGCTTAAAGAGAGACCAGCAGTTTCAAGGTCTCAAAGTAAATGCATTGCTTTTTAAAAACTCTATGAATTATTCACCATTCAGCATTCATATAAAATTATTTACAATCAGTAACTCACATAATTTAATTCTTCTATTCTGCCATTGTATTACATATTATTCACATTATATTATAAAAAAAATTTACTCTAAATATTACATTGATGAAGTAACTTTTCTTGGAGAAATTAAAGTTTTATGAAACTCAATTCTATTTCACATTGACTCTTCAATTATAATTAAAAATGAAAGCTACAACGCCTATCATAATTGCGAGTACGACCATGTACAAACACCATCTTTTATTTTTTGGTTCCCTTTTTTTTTTATTCGTGACGGTTAAATCTTTTGAATTAAATACGTAACGATAATATAAAGAGGGGTAGGACGATGGTCATGGGGGCTAAAGCGTAGGCTTTGGACCCACCCCGTCGGCTTGCAGATTAGATTCCCGCCTCGCACTCTGGAAGAGCCTCGGCAGCCCATGATGAACACTAGCCTAGCAAGGAAGTTGTTCATCTCCAGAGAGTCGTGGGACCGGTACCTCGAGAGAAAAAGGTTCTCTAAGTTCTTAAAGCTGTTGCCCATGGTGGTTTGGAACCCACTTTAAACTGCAGACCCCCCTCCCACCACCAAGTAAGTGTGTGAGGGTGTGTAAAGGAATAGGGATGAAGGTGCAAGAAAAATGTAAACCCTAAGGGGACACATTAGAAGCTTCTATTCCATAATGTAAAAAGTCACGCGATATGTATAGTGTACATGCATTCATTACTGTAACAAGGGCTTAACCACTGATGAGTTTAGGTGTAAATCTTTTTTCAATTCTTTTGAATTCTCTTGAATAAACCTTTTGAATTCTTTTGAAGTAACCTTCAACTTTTTTGAATTCAGCTTGAATTCTTTAGAATCCTCTTGCAATCTTTTGAATTGAATGAATTACTCAAACTTGAACTTATGATCAGTCGGTTTTCTGCTTAAACCATTTAATTTGGCATGTGGAATATGCGGTTTTTTGAAAATCACTCGTTTCTGGTTCATTTCGTAAAAAGACATTACAGATTAAAAATAAGTCATTGAAAATTCCTCAAAAAAGTTTTAAAGAAAATTTGATGTAATAATCAATGGTCTTTAGCCATGTTATTTTCAGTGTATTCAAACAATATTATTACGACATTTTCATAATTATTTGAAAAATATACTTGGGATTTTATTTCCTTGTTCAACGCGAAAACTCCTGTTCTTTCAATTGATCTGAGAAAACAGGCAATAGTTTAAAAATTGATGGAAGTTTTTCTAAAATTGTTTAAAACTGATTAAAAAAAAACATCACTTTAAAAATTCTTTTTTTTTACAGATAGATGGTAATATATTTACTACATATTTCCTGACACAATCCTGTTCACATTGAGGAAAATAATTTTGGTAAAAAAAATTAATCATTTTTTTAAACATACGACCCAATATGGGATCAGGTGATTTTGTGGGACCGCAAAACCTTACCGTTAATTCCTATATAAATCATATATTGTCTCACAGGCAGAATCTTCACCTCATTCATTATTTTTTACTGGTTATTCTTTTGTTTTTATTTTGAAAATATTTCTGTTTTTACGTAGTTATGTCAGGACAGAAAAATATGGAGACTTATATTTAATAAAAAGAGTGTCAGTAGAGTGAATGACACCTGAAACTAAAGACCTTGGATACTAATGGACCCAAGTGGGGAACCTCACATGACGACTTTGTGTAGATCTTCATTTGGGGTGATTGCTAGGGAGATTGATCAGCAACCTGGGTCGGAGCAGTGTTGCGGAACAAGCGTATTATTTAAATAAATATAACGAGAATTCTGGATCAATCTAAAAATTTTATATCGCTTCCTCTCAGAAGGCTTTGAAGCATCGTATTAAATTATTTGAATTAACTTATAACATTCTAATCTCATCATTTACTTGACTTTGTCCGTGGCTATGATGTATAAACGGGTTCACCTGGTAAAAGTTTAATAAAACATAAAATAATTTTCAACCCAAATAGACGAATTTTCAATAAAAGGAAGTTAATCTTTAACAAAAAAGTTGCATTAACAACCAAAATTGTTTATTTTGTACTGACAGAGATGAATTTTGAACTAAAAAACTCGTAAGTAATTTTCAACAAAATAACTAACGTTAAACTAGTTCAATTGTACCAGAGAAGAAAATTTTTTAAAATTTAATAATTGAATTCTTAATAAGAAAGAAGAATGTTCAACAAAATATATGTATTTTCTATAAAATCGTTGAATTTTCAAATTTGTGAATCTTAAGAAAAATGAATTTTTAACTAAGTAGTTGAATTTTCTATTAAGGAGGTGAATCTTATAATAAATACATTTTTAACAAAGTTGATTCAATTTCAACCAAGTGGTTTATCTGACAACAGAAAAAGATTAAATTTTTGACCAAATACTTAAATTTTTAACGAAAACGATGAATTTTCTATGAAGAAGATTAATGTTCTACCAAAGAACACGAAGTTTTAACAAAAAACCTCAATTTTTAGCAAAACTGATCAATTTTAAAGTTAAAAGGACGAATTATCTATCAAAAACAGCAGAATTTTGAACTCAGAAATATTATTTTTTAACAAAAAAGCTTATTTTCGAACAAATTGGTAAATTTGTATGAAAATAAGTTAGTTTTTTAACCAAATAGTTTAATTTCCAAACTAAAAATATTAATTTTCAACAAAAAAGTTTTTCTTCAACCGAATAGTTCCATTTTCTACTAAATTTGTTGATTCATCTACCACAAAATATGAATTTAGAACGAAACAGGAAATAGTTGATATTTTAGTCGAAGAAGATGAAGATTTTAAATAAAAACCACTTGAATTCAATAAAAGAATACAAATTTTCAACAAAATGATTAAATTCTCAAACAAAACAGATTAATATTGAGCCAAACAGTTGCATTTTGAAGGAAAAATTTCTAACCAGAAAATATCAATTATCAATTAATAATATCAATTTTCAACCAAACATGTAATAATGTAAAAAAAATTAATTTCAACAGTCTAATTAAGTTTTTAACCAATTAGATAAGTTTTGAACCAAAATTATGAATTTAAAAAACAAATTTTAACAAAAAAGTTCCACAATCAACCTAAAAGATGACTTTTTAAACCAAGATAAGTTTTCTAAAACTGGAATATTTAATTTTTCAACCAAACATATGAATTTTAAACCAAGAAATTAATTTTGAACAAAGTAGTTAAACTTTCAATCAAGTAGCTGCATTTTTTACCAACAAATATAAATTATGAACAAAGTAGTTTAGTAAAAAGTTTTTAACCAAATATTCGAATTTTTCACCAACCCAGATGAATTCCAAACCAAAAATAGTAGACTCTTCAACCAAAAGTAGTTGAATATAATTATTGGGTTCCATGAATTAAGGTTGCATTTCAGAAAAAAACGAGAAAAAGGGTAATTTTCTTGAAAACGTTGAAAAAAGAAGTATTTATCAAAATGGGTAAAGAGCGGCCATCTTTCGCAAAATTCGTAGACTTTATCACCAGAAAACGTACTTAATGTTATGTTAAGTTCAAAATTTGATTTCCACTGCCCCCCCCCCCTTCGCCCCATGTTACAACCGTAGTTTTTGGCGTGACCTCCTCACATCAAATTGGTAACATAGCTTATGGACTTCTATGAAATTCTTTTGAATTCGCTTGAATTCTAGTGTACACCAAAATTTCTAGTAGTTAACCCCCGCATTACTAAATACTAAATGTCGACTCTTATCGTGAACATTATAGCCGTGCGATTAGTAAGTGAAACTGTGAAAATGGAGTATCGCCGAATCAAAGAAAGTTTAATTTAATCGTACAGGTAGTCGCTTCTGTTACTACGGATGCTCTTCTTGAATCTGCCAGGAACGCATGCGTCGCGACGCCCCTGTTGAGAATACGTGCCGTCGCAAGGCTCACTGACGCCCAGTACTCGTTCCCGCATCCCTCGAATAGCGTGTCCCTGCCGATGAGTTCCGGTATCTCGAATTTATCCCTGTATTTGAAAATTTTCGGTGTAAGCGAATCGCGCGCCGCTCATCTTCCAGGACGTGTCATCGAACTTGAGTGTGAAAAACAACTTAAATTAACATTTGCTTCTCCGCAAAACAAGGTATACAAATTTCATTTTTCATGAAAAAAAAAGAGTCTCGTGCTTTCTTTTCGGTTCGTTCCCTTCAGGCGTTTCGTAGGAAACACTGGCTAAATGTGTAAAGAAAAAGTTTGGAGACTTAGGGAGATAAAGTAGTTATAAAGAAAGGTTTTTGGGCAAGAAAATTATTGAAAGTTTGATGAAATATAAGAAAATTATGGCAATGATAAAAAAGAGTGTGTAAGAGTAAAATACTCCTCGTGAAATTCAAATTGATGCAACTGTCAATTAATTCCGTTAACTGACAAATTGCAAAATTACGGAGTAACTTTTTTCTTTAACTACTTGTAAAAACGAAGCAATAATTATAATTAGAATCTAATACAATCTTAGTATAATTTCAGTCGTTCATATGGTAACTTTTTCTTTTGGGGATTAGTATCATTTTATTAAAATATAAGTTTTCACTAATTGTTAAAGAGAAAAATTTATGCATTGAATGCAATTAATATTGGTTATTTAAAAAATTACATTATTCCAAGTAGCTTTTTATTTTATTTTTAATAATTCTAAGCCACAGTTTTTACCAAGTACTACAAGTAAAATGCAGTGCGTATTTGAAATTACAATAGATTGTGAGAGTGAAGAACATGTGAATAGGAAAAACAATATCATATAAATAAATAGACAAAAAATAATTTGATTTGCTTGTTTATCAAATTATTAAAAGAATTTTGCAGTTTAAGCGAAGTAAATTTTTTTCTTCAATTCATTTGACTCACTGCAACACGTGTCACTAGCAGAAAAAGCACTGAATGTAGTTAATTTAGGACGATAAGATGTTGTTAGGGAAGTTTGGGGTATCAATAACTTGTTTAAAACTCTTTTAATTCAAATTATTAAAAAATTTAAATGGGTAAACTTTACTGACAAGAAATGAGCATAAAAAGTAATCTACCAAAGATTAATTCTTGTTTTCAGTTATTAGGAAATGTTTAATTGTTTATTCCTAAAAAATGACTTTGATTATAGTGAATATTATTTCTCAGTTAATTATTACTTATTGTTAAAATATAAGCGTCTACACATATCAAGAAGTTCGTGTATTTTTAGCGAAATTTCGGTATAAATAGGCCGTTTTCCAGACAATAGCCTGTCTAAACAGATTATTAACTGAATTATATCATTATTATTATGTTAAATTCATGAAAAAATCGAGAATTTAAATATTTTTTAACATTGTATGTTTCATAATCATCTTTCACTGATAAAAATAAACATGGGAATAGCAATAGTATTCTCTGAAAAATTAAAAATATAAGTTGGAAAGTAGTTCAAATGCATTGATAGGTATACTGTATACCGTGTACAGTGTATACGGTATACAGTAAATTACTTTTTATTTTAAGTAGGTAAAATTTGTTTATAACAATTTTAGATTTAGATTATTAATTAAAAATAGAATAAAATTAATGTTTTAACTGATTATTAGTTACATTCTCGTAATTGCAAAATAGAGACTTCAACTAGTTTTCATACATGTCTATTGAAATTTTTTACTTGCTCTACAACAGGAAACGTCATTAAAAGAATATTTCGTGAATTCTAAGGCAATAAAAAAAAGAAAAATCAAACAATTAGAAATATAAAAACAGTTAATTTCAAAAATATTTTGAAATAAAGTATTAACAGTTAAAAATAAAAAATCATAAAATGATTTCAAGCATTCAATAACTTTAAAAAAATGACCATTTATTTTCATTTTCATGTACATGTCATTTTACTGGCACGATGATTAAAAATTGTAAAAAAGAATTTACTCTGATACAAATTAGTATTATATTTAAGTTTTAATTTTTTAAATGTATGTGTATCCCTATTCCTTTTCATATTAGTATGCGTATATTTTAAAATAATGAAACAATAGAAACTTTCAAATATCGCTTTCCGTTGATGATTTTTTTAAATATTTTGATTCAATACACCAAATAATTTATATAGTTAAATCAACCAAAACTCTTCGTGAAATGAACCAAATTTTACTATGTAACAATATTTGTTGAATGAATGAAATATTTTATTTTTCATTTCTACTACAAGCTATTGCTGAACCAATAAAAACGTTGTTGATACAGATTTTTTTCCGAGTTTACTTGATAATAAACATTGCTTATTCAATAAGTCAAAATGGAGTGAAGTGAAAAAAATATATATAAGTAGGATTAGATTGCGGAATAGGGGCGTCACCTGTCATCTCCGTTTTGGCTGCAAACACAAATTTGTTTGACAATAAACTATTAGAATCTTTAATTAAACGATTAATGAAGCGATTTGATGAGACAAAAGTTAAAACTTATTATTAATCTTGTTACTATGATGTCTCAAATATAGGTCTGTCGCGATATATCGGAATCATCACATTTAACGAGAAGTTGGAAATGGGAAGTGATATGACCAACATTCTTTTTTACCGGTCATAGGGGTGCCTTCCCGCCTCCACGAAACGTTGGAAAAGGGTAGGATTTTGACAACATTCTTTTTATGACCTTTTAAAGGAGGTTTTCTGGCCGTTTGGGCGTTTAAAATCACCTAAACGATTAGTTAAATATGATCATTCCGATATCGTGACATATCCATATTTAAGACATCGTAGTAACAAAAGTAACAATAATTTTTAAATTATGCCTAGTCAGATTGCTTTATTTATCGTTTAATTAAAAATTCTAATAGTTCCTTGCAGAAAAAAAACTGTTTTTCCAACCAAAAAAAAGGTGACGCCCCTATTCTGCATTTGCATCAAAAGTAGATATTTATTCGTTTTACGTATCTGCATAACACAGCTTATTCTAAAGTATTTCAGATTTATGCTAAATAGTTAAGAAAATAATTTTTCAATTGATATTAATGAGCTAAAACTCATTTAGAAAAGTAATCCTGAGAAATTTACGTAAGTAAATCAACCACAGTGAAGCAAAGCAATCTGCTTAAGAAACTTTCACTGAACTGTGTAAGAATAATAAACGATCTCCTTGGAGTAAGTAAACTGATTTGCATAAATATACATCACTATAAATTTCTGATTGACTAAGCAATAGTCAACCAATAAATGAATTGGAATACAAATTAGCAAAGCAGAGGGTTCATCGATAGTAAAAGTACTTCAAGTAAAATTAACACCTTTTGGAATTATTCAAAAATGAGCATTACATCAGTTGAGCCTTCATTTGAGAATATTTAGTATAGCTCTCAGTAAAATGAAACTGCGAAAACAATTAGAGTAAAAGCACCGGAACGTGAATATTAAGCTCATCAGTATCTGAAGTATCTCAACATATTTTTTTCTGCAAGCAAGATTTATATGAACTAATTTGCACTCCCATTCTGAGCCAAAACACTTTTCAGGGATGAGCAGGTTTAATTAAAAATAGTAGAGTTTTCAGGAGTGATAGAAAATTACTTTATTGTAATTATTTATAACAGGTCAATTTCTCATTACCCTAAATTTAGTCTATCAAGTATTATTAAGATAATTACTGATTAATCATGACAATATTTACAGAATCACCAACAAATTTGATATAATTATATTGATTGTAATTACTTCACATAAACATACCAAGATTCATGCTACCGAGATTTATCAAAATTCAATGGTTCGTGTCCACGCTAAATAAAAAATCTAGATAAATTTCAAAATAGCTAACCATTGAATTTTTTCACTTTGTGTGTAGTACAATGGCCATTGATTTGTCTGAAAGCTTCTAAATCTAGCACGCACAGAAACAATCAAAAGTTCTCGAATTCCAGTAAAAATGTGGGTAACAGGAATTATGGATTAGAAGTGATAGCATCTAACAGAGGTAATAACTTGTTATCTAATAAGGTCACTTTCTTGTTTTGAATGTCTAATTATCAAATAAAAATATATTTCAATTGAAAATACTGTAAAATTTAATTAATTATTATAAAGTAAAATAAATATCAAATCTTAAATGTTAGATATAATATTTTGAAAAGTTAAAATTGAAAAATATTGAATTCTTTAGATGTATTTTAAGAATAAAAATTTGACAATTTTTATAATTTTGTAAATTAGAAGTCTGAATACAATCTGAATACAAAACCTTTCAACCTGAAGGAATTTCGAATCTAAAGCATAATAATATAGTTTAACATAGTTTTTACATGGTTCGAGATATTACAACTTTTGCAAGTTTTATAAATCTTGTATGTGGCCTTTCATTAAACCAGTCGAAACTATTACACATTTTGATCATTGATGAAATTAAAATCACGTTGGAATCACGTTGGGATCACGTTGGGATCAGGCGTCGGTAGGTAGAACAGGCCACGTGATCAGGAATTGTATTGAGGAACACGAAATATCAGACTTCCAAGCAACGATGAGCACACTATCCGACCTTTTACTAATTTAATTACAAAGTAGATTACAGCATAAATTTCATCTACTTTCCCAGGAACAAACTTGACATTTTTGTAACAGGCCTATGTATTTCGATTTTCGCTCAGGGTATCTTCCCTCCGTCTTCCACACCATTTATTTCAGAAATTTCTTATGGATGGCTTCAGGCGCTCCTACAGAATGAGCATGATAGGGTGACTAGATCATTGAGGTGAATTTCATCTTCAAACTTACTAATGAACTGAACGATAGCTGAATTGTGTCGACGTTTTTAAATGGCTTGCTTGTGAGAATTATAAATCCTAATACCCGTTTTGCAGAGCTAAGCAAATTGCTGATTTATTCATCAAATTGTACTCTATAGTCACAAATTATATCCAGGTCTAACGCTTACTCTACTCGCTGTAAGCTAATATCATTAAGTTTGTAATGAAATATGATGGACTAGGCTTGACGGCAGAAGCTAATTACTTTAAATTTATCTCTATTTAAACTTAAGTGATTTTGAGAGCACCAACTTACGAAATTCAATACATAAATTTGTATTTTCACACAATCTCTTACATCCCCATTGGGCATTGAATTGGATACGTAAAAATAATAATAATAATTATTATTTGCATGACTTACATATAGACTAATGAAGTATTTCGCGAGGGTATCCACAACAGCTCGAGGATCAGTAATTTCACTTTCATTGTGTTTTACAATTTTTTATATCCTAGATTTTTGCTGAATACCGTGAACATAATTCCAAATATATTGTGGATTTTCCCGCATTTTTTCTTCCGTATTCTGTCACAGAAAAAACAAAATGTGAATCTAACGTCAAATTCAGGGTACCATTTCCCTGCAACAAAAATTAATCTTGGTAGTGTGAGGATTATCCTGCTACAAGCTATCGTTTCCCTCGGACTTATGTAGGAAACTTCACCAGTTGTCAATAGGTTTTGCAGTTTGGTGCAAAACAATAGACGGTTGTTTCATATCCGAAGTCCGAGCAAGATAAAATCTCATCTTGAAATCAGGTGCAACAAAATTGATCCCAGAGTTTTCACTGTGTTAGCTGGTTATGATATGTTCCTTTAATGTTCTTTTTTGCATAATTTCTCACTGACTTATATTATTCATAATGGTAATTAGAATCTGGTACTATGCATTTTTTTCCATAATTATAATTCAATCTAATAGTCATAGTAATATCTTTTTTACACCAATTTAGACATCTAGCTTTATTTATTCTATCAACATTTTTCGGGATGGTATCATCAAAACTGTTCACTAATATTTAATAAAATAGTTTACAAGCTTGATTGGGAATGGAGAATTCGTCAAAAGTTAAATTATTAAATTATTTACAAGGACGTGACTGGTAGTTTAGTTGTTCAAGTTTTCCTTCGATTTGAGAATTACCCATGTGCTGTCCATGTACATACTAATTAACTGTGAAACTATGTGGTAGAAAAGAAAATCAAGAGACAAAAGCACGCGATAATTGAACGATAACACGGAAACTCCAATGTGGAAAAAGTGAGTGAATGGATTTGAGGGCTATTATTATTAATTAGTAACATACCATAGACTATGAATGTAGTCTACATAATTGATTTATGCGATTATAGAAAAAAGTATGGAAAGAAAGAAAGAGCATTAGGAAAAAGAGCTCAGATAAAGAATCAGAACTGAGTTATGTTATATCTCGATGATGATGGTGGGTAGGTAGGTTAAAATAATAAATATGCATCAGGTTGTTTCACGTGTCGGGACCCTGTGATCGATCATCCGCGTCACACGTCAAGGCGGAACGTTATAATTATGCCCATAAATCGTGGACGTTAAAAATCGCAGAGATGCACTTTTACGGTGCGTGGTTATCGCACATCAGAAGCTACAAGCAACGCGTAGCACCACGAATTTTTCGAAATTCTGCCCACCCTGGAATAACAGTTCAACCTATCAGGGAAGTTTATTTCGTAGTAAATTTCTAGTATTAATGCATCCTGATATGCTGTCTCCAATTTACATAGTTGATTTGAGTTTCATTCAGACAAGTCTACAATTAAATTTTCTCCAATGAGAATATTTCGTGATATTCAATTCTAAAATGTAGATGGAAACTAAGTTTCTATTAAATTATATCATATTGTAAATAATATTGTCTTGTATTTTGCTGTAAAATATTGGCTGTCAAGAATAAATGATAACATGTATATTACAAAATGTCGCGGACAGATTTATTGAAGAATATGGGATTTGCATTCAAGTTTGTTTACTGAAAATGAAGAACTCGAAATGGCTGCATTTTCACTATAAACTGTGGAATTTGTATAAAAATATATGCATGAAATACCCAGAAAAATTTGCCAAGGAAAGTTAGAGAATTTACACAACAATATGTTATCAAAGTTATCTAAGATCGATTATTACAGATTTGTAATACAAATACAAAATTTAAAATGGCGAACACGAAGCATCAGATCGCTTTTTTATAACTGTTGAATCATCATAAAAGCCTGTCGCAAGAAGTTTTCCTGGGTAAATTATACCAAATAGTTTGTTCAAATTATACAATTCAAAATGTCGCACTTAAAATGGCTACCTGTACACGAGCAATAAATGTTCACATTTGATTAAAAGAAGTTTTGAAGGGATATTATAATTTTAATTCTAAATATAGAACTAATAAATTGAAAATTGTGTAAAATCTGAAATGAAGTAACAAAGTAGTTAACAAGTACTAAAAACGCAAAAATTTACATATCTTTGGGTTCAAATGTTTCCCTAATACTCACTTTGAAAAAGATTGTCAATATTACCCAAGTACAATTTATCAATAATAATCAATAGAATTCATAGTTTAACGATAGTAGGTACAGTAGTAGTTTGGGACTCTTAAAAATATATGTTAAAATTTCACACACGTCAAGTAATACAAAAATTAAAATTAAGAATTAAATTTAATATAATGAATTAAGTGCGAACTATAATTGAGTACAATTTCAAATTAGTATCATATAAAATCTATAATTTTCATAGTATAAATGTAACTTTTACTTATAAAAAAGTAGTATTGTAATAAAGATTAGTTCCATGAATAGTTTATTTCATTTTTTTCTGTTTTGGCAGTTTTTGAAAATACAATAATAAAGTTAGTTAGTGTTTTAAATATGTTTAAAGTTAATTGTAGAGTATTTTCAGAATAACTTTCAAAACCGCAAAAAATTATTTAGGGTCTAAAATAGAGCGCATGAGGAACTGATATATAAAAATATCACATTGACCAAATGCTTTACAGATTATGTTAAAAAAATAGGGGTGGTTTTCCAATTTCAGATATACGAAATGTGGAATATTAAAACCACCCCTAACCTTTTAGTTGTTATTTTCAACCTATAGAGTGCACTTTTGCCGATATAAAAATACGTGCATATTATATTTCATAGTTGTACAAGTTTGCAAAGTCTCATTAAAATTGGTGAGTAACAGTTCTGAAGGGTTTTACTGCTAGTATCATTATTAGCTGTAATTAACAAAACGGGTCGGCGAACTTGTTATGGTCAAAAGTATTTTTTTCTTCGAAAATTCTAATTTGATCACGTTTCTTGTAATTAATGCAATATATGAAAAAGTCGTTGGGGAAACGGTTGTCCCTGTTCAAAAATTTATATTTGTATAAGGAAAAACGTTATTCTTCCGACTTCTTATAGGCTTTTTATTGTTTTTCCTTTTTCTTTCAAAAACTTTTACAAAACATGCCTCTTTTCTGGCATCTTGCCTTGTTTGAAAATAAAAATGAGAAAATTTTCTTATTAAAAAAAATGTTCCTAGTCGATTTTTTCGAAAAATCGAATAAAAAAAATAAACGTAGACTTACTGAAATAGGTTTGCTTTAGTTTTGTTTGTCATTTTTCTGCTGAGTTTTAAATTATATGAAAGGACGGGAAGTTCTATGGCGACTTAATAACTTTCGTGCCTGGGAGAATTTTTTAAATCGAATTACAGTATTTTTTAATTTTCGTCTTTTTGGAAAATAGGTTTTGAAATGTAAAAAACTCACTACTATATCCAAAACTATTTTTTAAATTCTCATCGTTTATGATTGTTAAAGTATTAGAATTAGTCGAAATTTGACACCACAGTTTTTCAAGAGATCACCACATTTTGAGGCCCCCTGAATCCGAAAATCAAGCTTTTACGATGGCGTCTGTTTGTCCGTCCGGCGGTCCGTTCGTCCAGTCGTCTGTCCGTAAACACGATAACTCTCGACAAAAATCAACGGATCAAATCCATCTTTGGCACACCTTTTTTAGGTCCTAAAAGGAAGACCTAGTTCGTTAACCAGTTATTTTTGATATAAATTCAAAAAGTGAGCGCATTTTGAGAATTTTTGAGACCACTTTTTTGTGAATTTGAAAATTCTATATACGGATATTTATAGTATTAAAAAGGACGAACAATTTATCATAAGGAATTTTTCCTACTAAAAAAATTCTCAGAGTTATAGAATTTTCAAAAAATTTTAAATCAACCGAAATTCAAAATTTTAGTCCAAACCACGCACGATATAAAAAAAATCTGCTTCTTAAAAGACCTACAAGAATATCATAACAAATCTTTGGATTTTCTCGGAAAAATAACATTGAAAATGAAAAAAAAATTGTGGAAAAATGACGAAATTACGAAAAAATAGAGATTTACCTGTTTACAAATGTCTGTCGAAAATCAAGCGTGCAGAGCGAGTGTCACGATGACAATGTGTACCTCAAAGCCTATAGAGCTTTGAGAAACTTAATCTTTAACTATACTTAATTAACTAGACAATTCAGAAAATGAAGACGCATATAAATACTGCCATCTAAAAGAGATATTTTTGATAAAGTTTAATTCAAGTATTCCAAATGCAAAGAATAAATATCCGAGCGCGAAGCGCGAGGTAATCTATTATCGAGTTTTGTAGTTCATTTTGAATCTTCGAATATTTTCTTAACGCATTATTATTAATTATTCTTCCGGGTAAATCGCAATTTATTATTTCATTATTTTTATTTGTATTAAAAGTTGAATTCAGAGAAAAGCTCGCGTTTTTTGCGTATTATTAAAAAAAACACTGAAATATATTCTGTTCTGCGTCCAAGTGATTGTTTTGCTTGTTCAGCAACAATTCCCCTCTGTGATTGTAACTATCGTAAAGTCATCGATCCGAATGTGAATGAAAGTGTCGAAAAACCGTATTTTCGAATGCATTTCATTCGTTTGCTCGAAATAAATCACAATTATTTTGCATTCAAAATTTAATAGTAATTTTAAACAACTGTTGAATGAAGAATTATATCAAAAGCCAAGATTTGGATTAATTTTATTATTTTGAAATTACTTGCATTATTTTGATTATTATCAGAATTATAGGAAAGGGCGTGGCTACGTACACCGAAATTTCGGTCCGAATAGCCGGGTTTTTTGGTACTTGTAGAAACTTCATATACGTAAACATATTAACTAATTGTAAAAATAGTACGTTGTCATACTTTATCACACTGAGAAAAATGGTTCGGTAAACAAAATTATTTTGTTGGTTATTTTTTTGCATAGAAAAAGGTTCTATTTAATCAACAAAACCAGATTTTGTTGCATAAATATTTTTTCCAGTGTATTATCACACATAGTTGAATTTAAATTTTTAAAGTGTATTATTTACAGGTTCTTTTACAAATAAAAATACGTTTTTAGGGTCCTGAGGCCAGAAGAACGAGTTTACTCAAAGAGTTAATGCCTTCGCGTGTTCAGGCCATGTATGAACTTGTAATCGATTACGGCGCACTTTAGTGATTAGTCCTTTCAGCTAGGGAGGGTAAATTTATTTTAGTCTTGTATTTTATTTTGTTGGAATCACGTGGTGTATAATAATTTATCAAAATTGGAAGATAAAATTCCTGAGCCTTCCTCACATGAAATTGAATAGAGTTTTTCTAACTAAAGAATATTGTTTAATGCTCTTGTGTTCGATATTTTAAATTTGTTTATTACTTTTAATAAAGTAATAATAATAATTTATACCAAAATAATTTCTTATAAAGTTTATGGAAGCTTATGTTGTGAAACTGTTGAAACAAATTTGTATCAAATCATATTTTTCCCAGGGAACGAGCTAAAACTGCAAATTATTATCGCGTTAAAGCCGAGCTAAATTTGCGCCTGTGACACTTGGAGATTACAGTGACAAATGGGTAAAGAATATCAAGACATTTTTGTTTTGAGGGGAAAGAGGACTTTTTGTCAGTAAAATGATATCTAACAAAAGCGCATTATTAGGTCTTGCTTTTCGATCTTTTATTTTTGGCATGCTGTATTATCGGTTTAAAAAACTTGCACTTTTAATTTTTCAGAAAGAATTTTTATTTAAAGTAGTGGACATGGATACAAATATAATATGTAATTACGATGATTTATTTAGTATTTCGGCTTATTAAAATACAATTTTTGTATTACTGTATACACATATTGAAAGGTTTTATGTCGGGAGTCCGAATTACAAGGTTCTGTTTCTGTGGCAAAATCTGGAAGCTTCCAAATTTTCATGTGAACGATTTCTCATATTTTTTATATTTAACATGAAACATCGTATTTATAAAAGAGTATATATGTATATATCGCAAAGTGTCACATTAGTGTCTAAACTGCAAAATCGAAACAAATCTTCTCAGACCCCCGAGATGCTCGAAGAATAGCAGAACAACCTCCCAGTTGGTTCTCTAATGTGATTCTGAGCACGTTTTGACTTTTGAGGTTAGGAAGTCACCGCGCCGGCCACCATTACCGGAAAGTACTCGAGACGAGGTGGTAAGTGGACTTTCTTATCCGCTGAATTGCTCACCTCTTAATCTTAGGTGAAACTAAGACGTGTCGTGATTTCACGTCTTCATTCGATTTTCTACATTTGTAGTTCCAGAAAATTAAAATTTTTTTAAACACTTTAACAAGGGAAGGTCGTAAGTTATTGGTCAAAACCTCATTTTCAAAATTCCCTGAATTTCATCTGACTAATTTTAAATTTTTCCTGATTAGTAATATGAACGAGTAATCTGAAAGTACACTAGTCGAAATACCATTTGTAGCAATAGATAAAGCAGCTATTACAGTTTGACACTGCAGAGTGGAAGAGCGTTGGCACACGCTGTTTAAATTACTGCTCCACATCCCATTTCATACTACGATGGGCAGTGGGATACAAAGTAGATTGTGCAGTTTCAAATAGTAATCCAGTATACCAATACAGTGTGTCCCATATTTATAGGGCCACCCCATTTTTTAAGGATAATTTTTTTTCTATTGAAACAAAATGCACCAAATATTTTGAGTGGATAAAT
>NC_046664.1:64225794-64228695 GCF_010883055.1 Belonocnema kinseyi
CTAATAATTTAGGACACCGATTTTTTCGAAAAAATGCCCAAATAAATGAACGAATGGAATTGCGAGCTCTATATTTTAGGAAAAATCGTTAACTCGACTCATCTATTCACTCAAAAAATTTGGTGCAGTTTGTTCCAATAGAAAAAAATTATCCTTAAAAAATGGGGTGGCCCTATAAATATGGGAGGCAATAAATGTTACTGGGCGAGATTATAAGATCTCCACTTTCAAAAGGTGTTATTCGCTGAGCGAGATTTGTTTTATTTTTTACGATATTAAGTTTATTTTTATAATTAATTATTAATTAATCATTATTTTTCTAACTAAAACTAAAAGTTGTATTGAAATTATAATAAACTTCATATCTGCCGTACTAAGGAAAATCTTAAGTGGCATGGTCGTTTAGGTGGAATTTAACATTTTCAGTTATCAGAAAATAAATTGTAATCGTGAAGTCAATTACGTAAGTTTTTCCTTATTATGGGAGATATTAATTATTACGGCAGAGATTAATAAATACACTTTAAGTGCTGATAACGTAATATACAAGGGTCCCAATTATTTTTCTTTAGGCACCCAGAAAAAAAGAATCCATTCCAAAGACGACTCTGTGGATTGCGTAACATTTCAAGCAAGGTCACATTGAATTGGTTTCCTTGTTTTTGAATGAGACCGACTTTTTTCAGGTTAAGCTGCCATATTTCAAACGATTTTTTAATTTTATAAATTATCGAAAGATTAAATGAAATCATGCGCAAGTCTACAAGATTCCTTTTGCTATTTCAGTTATAGATATTGTAAAGGATTTTGCGGCATATAAGTTGGTCAAAAAAATTCTAGCAACTTAAAGTCTGTAAAAACCCAAACGGCGGCAATCTGGAATTCCAGTGACAGACGCGCAATTCAAAAGCCCTCGAAACCCATTCAAAAGAAGTGAATGGATTTTTGTTTCCTGGGCATAAAATCTAAAGCAGATCAATACTCCCAAAATAATAATAATTTTTAAAATCCAATAATATGATATAATTCTACAATGAATATTTGCAATCTCTTTATATTCAAATTAGTTAAAAAAAACGGGTTTAAAGGCAAATTAGTCAGTCACTTTAACTAACTATCTAACAGTGAGTGATTATTAGTCAACTTCAGTTAAATTTTAATTTTAGGTTTTGTTATTACACTGAAAATAAAATATGTACATTATTTTGTTCAACTTTTTGTCTAATTCTAATTGATTTTTTTGGCTTTCTATGAAAAGTATTTTGGAATAAATAAGAAGCGGAAAGGATTTTTGAGAAATTAAAAAAGAACTATGTTTACAGAGAACAATTTCTGTGGATTTCTATCATTTACATACGAAAATATTTTTGAACGAAAAGAAATATTCCTTGAATATCATTTCAAAATATTTTATTTTTTATTAGATGTAGCTTATAAAAACTAAGAAATTTTAAAACTTTGTAATAATTTACAAAATTTGTCGAAATTAGATAATTTCTTAACACACTTTCTTGGCATTCAACTGTAAATTACAATTTCTGACAGTTTATAAAATAAAAATTATTGTGTTGCATTTTTATAAATTTTAGAAAAATTAAAAATTAAAAAATATCATGAATGGAGAAAAATGGATAATTTTGGGGATAAAACATTTAAAATAAAACCACAAACGTTGTACAGTCTCATCTTAAAGCAATATTACACAAGTTTTTGAATTTTAGTTCACAAAAATTTTCATTTTTATGACGTATGAACTTTGTGTTTGATATTTTTATTGTTATTTTAATGTTTCAACATACATGCATAATTAAGATATTCCTTTATGCTCTTTTTGTAAAAAGAGAAAAAGTTATCTTATAACCGAATGGTTAATCTTTCAACCAAAAAAATCAATTCCAGGTTGTCCCAAGGATATCTCAGGGATAACCCGTCGGATATCCCGCAAGGCGGAAATTTGGATATCCCAGAGATAACCCCAGGATATCCCTGGGACGTTTCCGGGATATTCAAATGTCCCAAGTAGAATATATTTATATTTATATATCCTACCGGGGACACTTGAATATTTTGGATACGTCCCAGTGATATCCTTGGATAACCTGGGGTTATCCCGAGGATACCCAAATTTCCGCCTTGCGGGAAATCCGACAGGTTGTCCCTGGGATATCCTTGGGACAAACTGTGAGATAAATGGGATCAAATGGGATATCCCGGTATATCCTAATGCTGTGAGGAAGAGAACAGTTAAATTTGTAATCCAAATATATGATTTTTCAACAAGAGAGTTAATTTTCAACCAAATACATGAATTTGGTACAAATCTTCTTTTATAACTAACAAAATGAATTTTTTGGACTCCAATTACTATTCATTTTTTATATGTATGTTTCAATTTATTTTAAAGAAAAATATTTACCTTACTCATAATATCAATAGCACTTATAAAACTCACAGAAAAGAAATGTGTACTGAACTTTCGACGCGAATATACAGTAATAAATGTAAATTAAATTCACATTAACCCATTAACGATCAAAGCCATCAATTTTATAACATGCGAGCTAAATTCGAATCCGTTATTCAAAATTTGAATATTTTGACTTCAAAATTAAATATGGCGGTTTTTGTATACGAAAATAGTGAAAAATGTTTGATTTTTATAATTTTTTTTAGACATAAAACGCGTTAATATCTTAAAATTACTTCAACCAGTGGTGCTTTTAAAAATTTTTTCTAAAAAATCTGAAAAATTTCATAGTGTTCTATGGTTTATTTCAAGCCATTTTTAATCTGTAGAATTTTTTTGAAACTTTGAAGTTTTTGAAAAAAACAACGATGATGGAAAAAAAACAGTTTTTGGAACATTTTTGCATTTTGTCCGCCATTTTGGAAGAACACACA
>NC_046664.1:64228795-64236342 GCF_010883055.1 Belonocnema kinseyi
AGAGAGAGAGAGAGAGAGAGAGAGAGAGAGAGAGTTTCTGTTAAAGTTTAAGAATTTTGTGCACCGATGGTTGAAGAAATTTTAAGATATTAACGCGTTTTATGTCTGAACAAAATTATAAAAATCAAACATTTTTCACTATTTTCGTATACGAAAACCGCCATATTTAATTTTGAATTCAAAATATTCGAATTTTGACCACGGATTCGAATTTAGCTCACCCAAAAACATAAGGAACAGTACTTTTGATCTACTTATTGTTTTGTTAGACCCATACATTTTGCGGTCAAACTCATGTTATAAAATTGATAGCTTTGGTCGTTAATGGTTTAAATTAAATATTCTTAACATTAAAAACAAGAAAATGAGATAGTTATCAAATAAAATTCAAATGAAACATATAAAAAAAAATATTCGACGTTGAAGTAAAAAAATGAAATATCACTGGTGCACCACTAATTTTTGGGCCAGCACTGGTCGTTTCTCAAAAGCGGTGAGAATTTTGCTGGTTAGTATATAACAACCATTTCGACTAATATACCCAGCGTGCTATATTATGCGTTAGGGAATTGCGTTGTATGCAGTAGTGTTGAGTTAGGTTATAGAATTAGTCTCGTTTGTTCACTGTGTGACCTTTATGATACAACTGGCTCAAGTCTCGCAGGGCAAAACTGTGACTTTTGCTTGTTGATGCGACAGATTTCTAATGCGAAACTATAATTTTTGCTCCCCGAAGGAGCGAAGATTACTGAGCGAAAGTGTAACCTCTAGTGATGAGCCATCCTCACCGAGTCCGTGAAGAATCGTGTGCAAAAGTACTCGATCCTTCGATCTTCGATTCTTCGTAAGTCGATGCATCAGTGTATCGATATTTTTCTCGATGGGATCGAACGTCGATCCGCTATCTATTTTGCATGTGTGAGACTGTAAGACCATGATTGACTTGTTTTGTAATTAAAGCAGAGACGGCATGCACAAAGCTTTAATAAACGCTTTAAAAACATTTGACGTATTAAAAAGTAATTTACTGTTCCGAAAAATAATTTTTAAGTTATTTTTTAATATTGAATACCAATTACCAAACGAATACCCTACCGATAGAAATCTCAGAGTGTTCTCAGGCGAAATAGCCTGGCCGGTTTGAGACTATTTGCAGGTTTGATTTGAATGATTTAGTCTCAGAGATAGAGATTTGGGTCCTTCTTAAGGTCCTTTTATTGGTCCTTTTAATAGTGATGCGACGGTAATATAATGTTCCTTTTGTATTCGTTACGTACCGGGCGGGCAGAGTTTTTTTTACAGTAGTTGGCCGTTGCTAACCCGAAACTCCCTTTTTAAATTTTTCTTCAAATTATTAGCACTCTGTTTTTAATTGATAAATTTTCTAATTATACTTATTCATAATTATAACTTATATACTAATATACAATTTTCTATTTGAATTAAAAAATTCTGTCTTTTTTGGCGTATCTCATTCCATTTACGAGAAACGTTGTATTAATTCCAATTTTAAAGATTAAAAAAAAAAGTTACGTATCTGAAATCATCGAAACCCGTAGACTCCGAATTATTATGTTTTAGGCTATTAACTATGAAATTAAAAAAATCTATTTCTAAATTTTCATCCGAAAGCTTAACAAAGGACACTTGAGTGTCGGCTACTCTATTGGTATAGTATCTCTGCTTGTTATTTATGATCGAATTCTTATTTAAATTTCAGCCTCTCTGCTTGTTATTTATGATCTATTTTTATTTCAATTTCGGAAAGAACATTTTAAATCCTTCAACAAAGCATTAAAACGAGCTGCCTGGACCTTTAAATATATCTATCCGAGTGTTTGCAGAGAATTTCTCAGAGCTTCTCAGAGCCTTGAGAATCTTTAGCATATACTCTGAGATTTCTAACGGTAGAGTATATAAAAATAAAATACATTTTTAATAAAACATGTATGCGCAGTTGTTATTTTAAGAAGGAATAATATTATAACAATAAATCCCATTTTTTGGGTAACATAATCTTAATAACCTAAAAATTTACAGAAAGCTATTGAGCATGCGCAGATCCAACAGTATCGATACTTTGGTATTGATACTTTTTCGACCAATTTTTGAACTTGGATCGGTTTGACAGTATTTAAAGTATCGAGTATCAAGGATCGATATTTTTTCTCAGGATCGCCCATCAGTAACCTCTATTCTTGCGAGACAAGCAGTGACAATGCGAGCTGTATCTAACGCTCGTTACAAAGTAAGGATTACTGGATGACATTGTTAACTTATCACTCATCCCCATTCGATCTGGATACGGATTTACAATTACACAGAGTAAATCTTGCACCTTGATGCAGTGAGGTTCACTGATTTCTCCCAAAGTGTAAGAATTACTCTGTGGTTGCACGAAAGGCCCCGTTACTGCGCCACAGAGTAATATTCCCTTACTTTTCCGAGTATATCTTACAGCTCACTTTTTTCCGTGTTAAATTTGCAAATTTTCTATTATTCTAAGGACTGATACCCCAGTTTATTCGAAAAAAATGACAAAAAGTGACTAATGTGCATTAATAATGTGACTAGCGTTCCTTTGAATTTAAAAGAATTCGAAAGAATTCGACCAAATTATAAGAAATCCAGGTGAACTTAAACGAAATCAGGATAATATAAGAAAACCTAAACGAAACAAAATACTTTCGTGATTTACGTTCTGTTTCTATGCTGCCAAAACGTAACTATATCCACTCGATTTAGGTTACGTTATTCAAAATAAAGAAATTATAATGACAATTTTTAATAATGTGTAATTTAAAAAAATAGCTGATTCTAGTCCTTATGCGTCTTATGTAAATATTAAAAGGCAGACGGTTAAAAATATGACGTTATAACAAATACGTTTTTTAATTTGTTCAAATCTGTCAAAACGTAACGAAAAGAAATCAAAATATTCGGTGCTGTTTGCATAACGTAACATAATGAAAAGAAAGTTTCGAACGGTTCCCTAAAAAAATTTAAGAAATCCATTGATTTCAGCAAAATTGAATTAAACAAAAACAAATATAGAATCGTTGTTAAATCCAAGAGAATTCCAAAGAATTCAGGATAAATTATTCATAATTGAGGAGAAATTCTAAATTATTTCAAATGAATTGAAGAAAATTTAAATATTTGTATATTTCGAAATCCCTTCACATTTTCTAAAGCTCTTAAAAGCTGTTTTGAATTTGTAAAAAATACCATGAAATATTTTAACTTCTTCGAAACACCTTCAAATTATTGAAATAATATAAAAATGCTTTGAAATTTTTTAAAATATCGTAAAATTGTTTAAATCCTTTAAAATCTTTGGAAATACCTTGAAATATGATAATTCCTGAAATCATGGAAACATGATTAAAATGCCTTCAGACCTCTTAAAATTCCGTAAAATTATTGAAATACCAGGAAACCTTGTGAAATTCTTCAGGCTGTTTTAAAATATCTTAAAACCTTATAGGTCGTATACAATAGTTCCATATCCTTCAAGTTATAAGATATTTGTTCAAACCCTGTGCATATTTTTTTTTGTAAACCCCTTAAAATCATAATAATAACATCATTGAAATCTCTTGGAAATTCCTTTGAAGCTTTAAAAATATCCTAAAATCGTTCAAATCACTTCTAAGTATTGAAATCTATTTAAAATTACTCGAAATGTTTTAAAATATCCTAAAATATTTCAAATCCTTTGAAATCTTCTAAAATCTCTCGGAACTTTGCAAAGATCTAGAAAGCTCCTTGGAATATTTAAATAGCTTAAAATATTCCAAATCCCTTAAAATCTCTCATAATTATTAAGTACATTACAAATTTCTCAAAATATTTTAAAATATCCTAAAATATTTCCAAATAATTCAAGAAAATGTAGAAATAGGTATTGACAGGGACTCAATAGTTCTTAATCCATGAGTTAATTTCTTGACAGAAAAGTGACTATGCTGATAACTTCATTTGAAAATAAATCCATAGTGACTATATCTTTAAAAAATGACTAAAAAGTGATTTAAGAATAAAAAGTGACTTAAAGTGATGGAGTGCCAGCCCTGATTATTTTTGACAGTAACTTAAAGTGTGTTTTTAAGAAATTCGTCGAACTTTGCAATTTGTTTTTCAAACCCCCGGACTATTCCCTGAATACCACTAGTCAACCAAATCCCTGGACTTTTTCTGATTTGCGGCCACCCTGAACTCATATCGCACTATTGGCACGGACGACTGTCTTAAAATTTGTTTTATTTGGCAAAAGTCATACAAATATTAGTGGTTGTTGATTGCAAAGTGATGGACGGTCATTCCCGAGCGTTTAAAAATTGATGAGAGGCGATTAAACTTGACTGCACGTTTAGGAGAAGCCGCGACAAATGAAACCAAGAATTTTTTCAACCCCTATGAGCAGCAGTACTCAGAATTACAAAAAATTTGGAATCAATCATTTTAATTTTTCTCCACATCGAAAAGGGTTTATATCAATAGAGTGACCACTATAATTTCTATGTATACCTAAAGTTTAAGAAACCTTACGTGTATTCGATACGAATGGTTAGCCGTACTATGTGTATTGTGTAGATATAAATCTCTTTTTACACATACATTTGTTCCCTACATTTAACTACGTAACTATATAGGTATGCGTGTTGTGTACATGTACATGTGGTTTATCTATTTGTACAACGGGATAGATCCTCCCGGGTGATTTAGCGGTTGCTCCTGCTGGTAGCTGTTACCGCACCCTCGCTAGCTTGACATGCGCCATGGCCTGCATATAGCTATATTCATACAAAGAGGTGTATACGAGTACGTACGCATTTCAACGCAACACCATAAAATGACACAATAAGGCCACCGCCACCATCAAGACGCACACTTGATCGATTCCTTCAGGGTTCAGACCACTTCGAAGGGCAAGATTTTATTCTTCATCACTTTTCCGGGATGACATATCAAAAAGTGGGTAAAAGGAGGATGTGAATAGAAAAACGAAGGAAGAATAAATACGTTAACGAGGGTGGGAAAAAATTAATGGTCTCGAAGAAAGTAATGAAGGATGTAACTATTTATAGATCCCTATTTCAGGAAATAAGTAACATTAGTCTGGAATTACAGGAATGGATTTTCAAACATAAGGGTAATTTTCCACAGACAAGTCACCTTCTACCTAGGGTAATAATTGTTTGCAAGGCAAATCATTCTAAGGTTTTTTAACACGCATTGTACTTATTTTTTGTCGAGAAGTTTAGCAATATTAATCTTTATAGAAAAATGTATGTCTCATAAGATTAATGCAACACATATACAAATTTTTTGCTTTAGTTCAATAAGTATAAGGAAGCCAATTCTTTATTGAAATCCATAAAACTATACCTATAAAACATTCACAAAACTTCAAAGAAATAAAAAAAAACCCACAACGATCCATTTTCCATAATTCAATTGAATTTTGTATTGAGTTTACATTAAGGGCCCGGCTCATGTGACAAGCGGCATATAACATTTAAGCATGTCACACAGCGGCACGCCACATTGTGGCTTCTTACATTTCTGGTATGTCGCATTTGCTGCATGTCTAATCCACGGCAAATCACATTGTGGTATCTTTGATTCGTGGAAATTTGAAACTACCCTTATCATGAGACGTTGGAAATTACTTTCGTTGGTGTGAGTGTGTGATCTACCTTATTTCTGTAAATAATCACAGGTGCAACTTGCCGATTTTTTGCTAATTTTTTTATGGAATTTACATTTTCTCAAATAAGAGATGCCGCAGTGGAACCTACCGCGAATGTGACTTGCCGCAAATGTGGCATGCCAAAATGTGACTTGCCACTTGCAACCGACACAGATTTTACCTGAAATTGAGTTGAATGTCGTTGACTCTAATTTTCTAGAATTTACTCAAACAACTTGCAATTTAGTTGAATTCACTTTAAATATAGTCTCAATCACTTGAATTTAATTAAATTTGTTTAAATTTAGTTTAGTTCTCTGAAGTTGAGTTGAACTCTACCGAACCTAGTTGAATTTTGTAAGTGCATTTAAATTGACGATAATTTAGCTAGATTCACTAAAATATATGTTTATTAAACAAAATGAAGTTGTTGCAACTCAAAACTACACCTAATGAGGCATACTTTTGTTGATCGCTGTTTTGCAAAGATTGAAGTCACTGCAATTGACCTGAATTTTCCGAGTTTCACTTTAGCTCCATACGACATTAAAATGCAAAAATAATGTTAAACAAGTCCTCATAAAGGTTTAAATACGTTTTTCATTTATATCCCTCCAACTCTTGATAGCCAAATCTTCTTTTTTACCCCTGAAATACATTGAAAACCTCGTTAATTCAGAATTCATAATTCTAATCACAAAAGCACTTTTCAAGCGGATTTCTCAGTTAAGAAATAAAAGACCAAAATAAAATTACGTTGAAATTGCTCTGTTCCTTTGGACAGTGAGAACTGTCGAGAATTATCTCGCTTATGCACTGGCTACCATTATATGACCCGAACAATAAAGCGATCACAATATCCATGTATGTGTATACGGAGCAAGTACCTACTATCGCTGTTCCTATATAAGTCCAACTGCAGAACGAAAATCGGGCTCGTATTACGCCGTATGTAACACAATTATTTTCACCGCTCGAGGCATTATCTTACAAGTCCACTTTTCAAGTCGGTCTTTGTGATTCACAGAGCTCGCCTATATTCAGGATTCCATATGCCAAATGCAGATGTAAATTTGCGTTTCTTAAGCTTCTTATATATCCGAAAATTTTCATGGGGAAAGTTATAATACTCCCTTTTAACTGCAGAGGAAGTAATACATGCTGCTGGATATGAGAAACTTGTTGAATCTAATACCATACGAATAAAATGAATAAAACAAATCCTGTCTTACTTTTTCTCTTTTATTTTGCCATTTTGGAATATACATACATATATTTTCTTATCAAGCAGAAGAAAATTGTGGCAAATTCGTAAAAATGAAATGATTTTTCACTGAGATCCACTTCGTTTATAAAGAAACATGATTGACGAACGCAAATTTGATCTATTCTGTAGGATTTTAATATTTGAAAAATATATATGGGAACGACAATTAATTACGTAAGGATTGTTTTTGAAATGTTAGTTCTCCTCCCACCTGTTATAAACCCAGTGGACACAATGTTTTAGAACGTAATTGGAACGTCCCAAAAACGTTTCTTGGACATACAAGTCAAAAGACGTCCTTTGAAAACTGTCCTCAGTCACACCAAATGATGTTCTAAAAACGTTTTATGTTCGAAATACGTCTTTAAAACGTCTCTGGAACATTGTATGTTTATAAATGTTATATGGATTGACTTAGGATATTTTTAAGCCGTCCTAAAGATGTCCTTTAACGCTTGTGCCCACTGGGAAGGCTTGTAAGTTTTTTGTGGCCCCCGCCCCCTTGTTACGTAAGATTATATATTTACCTTATATACACACACACACACACACACACACACACACACACACACACACACACACACA
>NC_046664.1:64236442-64255792 GCF_010883055.1 Belonocnema kinseyi
ACCAGAAGGTTTTGATACAATCTGGTCCCGGTGCGGAATAGTTCTTCATCCCTCTTAATACTTTTTTCACCTCCTCGGTAGTGATGGGTGGGCATTTTTTATTAGGTGTTATGAGGGCAACACATAACTCCTTGAAGCTATTTTTATTTTCTGAGCCTTCGTCCAGTCTATGCTGAACTTCGTAGACTTCTCTCCAAAATACTTCGACCTCTTCTGGTTTGGGTGGGTGTTCGACAGTAACTGGAGGGTCTTGGAAGAGTCGAGATGGATCAGAGAGAAACTGTTGATTTTCTCTGACCCATCTCTCCCTCCGCTCGAGACTTCTCTTAGCGTCAGATGGTATCCGTATTCTCTCAACAATATGCTGCCTGATGGTCAGCAGCTTTGACTTGTTAAGTGTGTGATAACGGGTCCGGAGTTCAAGCGCGAACTTTCGAACCTTGGCGGTAAAATTCCTGCTAGATGTCATGTAGTCAATCACAAATTGAATGCGGGACGCGTACTGTCTTGCCCAGCCTATCTTTATGGCAAGTTGATGCATTCGTCTTTTGGTCTTATAATCAGCCGTCGGTTTTGCTTTACGGTTCGCATCGGCCAAAGCTCTCGCTGCATTATACACACAATAATTGATAGCCCAGAGGTCGGATTCACCGGAAAAATGTCCACGAAGCTCGTCATCCATTTCAGCCAGATCTTTAGGCTTGAGAGAAACCTTGGTGTTGATGTTTCTCCGGGTCGTAAAGCATCGCTCTTCATCTATTGGATGCCTGCCCACGGTTGGTGTTAGTGTCGCCTCTCTTTCTCTGTTGCCGGCTTGTTCTGGCTGTGGTAAAGTAGGCGTTCCGCTTACATAGCCCCTTTTACGGAGTAGTTTAGCATGGTTTCGCAGACGTTGCTGCGAAAAGTGCGATAGCTCCGGGTGTTTCTCGCACCACAGAGCATGTAGCCGTGCCATGTAACCCCGTTCAGGGGCCACACTCGCATCATAGCACTTTAGGAAGTCGTGATTCAGTCGCTCCGTCCACCCAAAGGTCGCGAGATTCCGCCGATCCATCGCATTGAATCCATTTTCATTGGCTCCCCCAGCTCTAGATTGGTCGGCATTGTTGGCCGATCCATTGTTGGGAGCCCTGCGCGTTTTATTGTTTTGAACCGCACTTACTACAACTATGTTTGGTGTTGTCATTGTTGTTCCCACGAGAAGCTAGGGAAAGGGGTTCGTCCATCCTTGTAGAGCCCCGCATGCAAGGATAAGGCTGCGTACTCTGAGAGGTCGCCCGGTATCCCAGAGTCACCATTCTATACACCTCACTTAGGTGCCATTCAGCTTTCGGCACGGTTTTTACACCTCCGCTTTAGGGTTAATTCCTTCGGGACCACCCCTGGACAATTGTCCCCCGAAATCAGTTCAATGCCATTTGAAGGCAACCCTCGGCACTTGACTGAAAGCGAGAGTTTGGTGTACTAACTTTGATGTAATCTAACGAAAAAACATTGAAGGGATTTCAAAGGATATTAAAGGATTTCAAGAAATACGGAAATTTGAAGCAATTTGAAAGCATTTTTAGGAGAGACTAAAAGAGATTAGGAAAAAATCCGACGGATTTAAAAGATTACAGTGAGCTTCAAAGGGATTTTAAAAACTTCAAGGGATTGTGTTTTTTAAGAGATTTCCGTAGTTTTTGAAGTATTTCAAGAGATTTGCAGCAAGTTTCATTATTTGAAAATGCTTTCAATAGATTAGGTACGATCTCCATAGAATTTTAAGGATTTCAAGGGATTTTAAGGGATTCCAAAATATTTTCAAAAACTCAAGGGATTTTAAAGCATTCTAAGGAAATACCAAAGAATTTTCACTAATGTCTAATGAGTTCACGCGATTTTAAAAGACTTATAAAAGATTTCAAAAGATTTATTGGAATTTCAAAGGGTTTCCGAATATTATAACGGAATTTCCAAGAATCGTTACGGGTTTTAAAATGTTTTAATGGATTTAAACATATTTTAAGGAATTTCAAGAGATTTAGAAAGATTCCAACGGATCTAAAAGATTTCAATCAATTTTAAAGGGCTTTCAAGGACTTCAAGGGGGCTTGTAATAATTCGAAATGTTTCACGGAATTTCAAGTTTTCAACCTAATTTTAAGAGATCTTGTGACATGTGACAGGATCTTAAGTAATTTTTGCGATTTCCAGAGGCTTTAAAGGATTTCAAGGGATTTTAAGAGATTGACAAATATTTCGAAATAATTTACAGGACTTAAAAGGTTTTTAAAGAATTTTAAGAGATATCAAAGTATCAAAGTTTCGATGATTTCACGGGATTTCAAAGGACTTTAAGAGATTTTAAAAGTCATCAAAGTATATCCACGAATTTGAGAGGAACTGGGATTAAAATTGATCAATGAAAAATTTGTAATTATGAAATTTGTTATTTTTTAATAAAAAATTCAGAATTTGTGGGTATAAGCGAGTATCAACCTTAAACATTTTCTATACAAAAAATTAAAACTGTAACTCTCAAGAATGATCTCCTAAGCCGTTAGAAATAAGTAAAAACAAACAACATTTTCGGCATCCTCGCCAAACAAGTATAATAAAAATGAAAATCCGTAAATAGAATATAAGACTGTGTAAACATAACGAAGATTAGCTTTTATGAAAATCAGAATGACCCTTTTTGTTAGGACAGATATAAACTCGAAGTTATAAACCGCTCGTCTTGGAGCCATAAAAGCATCAATGTATGTCTTTAAGGCATAGAAACTTTTCTCTAGGATATTCACTGAAGTCTGGTTCCGTCTCAAGAATGAGACATGCTCAAGTCGCACTTTTCGACCTCAGCATGTCTTGATTGAGGGCAGTTCAAGTTGAAACCAAGTCGAATGATTTTTTCTCGGGATAAAGTAATTTTCATTTTAAAGGAATCTGTTATATCATCAGAGATGGTACTTTACCGACTGTAGACAACCGTCCAAACCATGAAGGTAGAAAATCTACACAATGTCGATCAATTTAAGAATCTTTAATAATAGAAAATGCTTAACGTATAATCAGACTATATGGAAAATAATATTTCAAATTAAAATTGAAATTACTTCTTGAAAAAAAGATCCTACTCTTTCTTTACTCCAAAATAATTACTTGTACCATTAACACCTAGTTAAATATTAGCGTTATTTTCTGGAATTAGAAGTTCTTATTCTGATCCCTCTGACAGCTTAATTGGAGAGGCACCTGACCTGAAATCAAAAGTTTTGTGGTTCGTTTCAAAATGGCGTGAAGAAAGAGTCGGATCTTTTTTTTAAGAAGTAATTTTAATCTTAACTTGAAATATAATTTTCCATCTAGTCTGATTAGACGTTAAGCATTTTCTGTTATTGAAGATTCTTAACTTGATCAATATTCTGTAGATTTTCTGCCTTCATGGTTTGGAGGGTTGTCTACGGTCGGTAAATTACCATCTATGACGATATAACAGATTCCTTTGAAATAATTACTTGTACCATTAACACCTAGCTAAAAATTAGCGTTAATTTCTTGAATTACTAGTTCTCATTCAGATCCCTCTAATAGCTTAATTCGAAAAGCACCTGATCGGAAATCAGAAGTTTTGTGGTTCGTTTCCTAATGGAGTGAAGAAAGAGTAGGATATTTTTTTCAATAAGTAATTTTAAGTAATTTCTAGAAATTGCTATAGCTTTAAAAAGATTTTAATGGACTTTAAAATATTTGAAGTTTTACAAAGTATTTTTAACATTTAAAGCTGGTTTGAATTAGTATAATTTAAAAAAATAACAAGAAAGGGTAATCTCTCATAAGAAATGCTTTGGAGTCCCCTCTCTCAAGTAAAGGTTCGTAAAATTTTGCAGACCCCCTACTCCCAACTATTTGAAAAGAGGCAGTTAAATTAGTGGTTTACAAATATATTTATCCAAACATGTAAGGTTTGTACCTATTACTAGCTCCCCTACCCATTAGATAGGTCTCACATTTATACAACTTTTCTATTTAATAATAAATTTACAGTTAGGTCTCAGGATAGCTTATCTGTCTAGAATGCAGCGGGTTGTTCGAACCTTGTACTCTTTTTAAAATTTCTTTTGCAAATTGCCAGTTCTTTCGTACGATTTACTCGTATCACATGAACGATTTCAATCTCTTTACAGTTGGCAACATAAAATGTCGATAACGATGTCTCGTTATATAAACGTGATTATTATCCTATACGATTACGTGAAGTAACACTGAGGTCCTACTATGGACTCACAGAAGGTAATAAAATTCATGAATACTTCTCCCAGAGTAAAGTTGTACCGAATAAAATCGAAAACAGATAAAAAATGTTGTTAATAAACTCTCCTACCACCCACTTCCATTTCTAAGAAAACAAAAATAAATCCTACAAACTTGGGCTACTTTAGAATACTTCCCCTACAGTGAAATTGTACCCAATAAACTTAAAACGAGATCTGAAAAAAGAAACTGCGTTTCAACTCACCTAACGACCCACTTCAATTTCCAAGAAAAAATACTAAAAACTCGGAAATTTCCCTTCGGTAAAAACATACATAGAAGTCTGAAAATTTAAAAGATAAAAGCAGGTTTTCAGCCTAGTGATTTTTTTCGATTTTTTAAAATTATTTTTTGGCAAGTGCGTTTAAAATTTGTTTTAATAGCTCAGAATTTTCATTTATAAATAGTCATCAGACAAAAATTCAAGAAGTTGGCAAATCAAAACTAAATAAATGAAAGAACGTGCTATTTCAAATTGTCCGTGTCAAGCTTCCCCGAAATCCAGTGAGCGTAGAACAAATATTTTCAGGATACCTAGATACTTCGTTTTAAATTTAACTCTTTATCTATTTTGTATTCTTTTAACTTTGTTAAATAAACAAAAATATTTTTATCAGTAGAACGTTCTGTGAAATGCGGAGAATTATTCAACCCTAATACGAAAAAATCAAGGAAAAAATACAAGTTCAATTTTTTAAAACCTGTAGCTTTGTTTTGAATTTTTTAGAATTTGCTTCTTTTTGAAGTTCCACTTCTTTTGGGACAGGAATGAATTGAAAAAAAGGACCGACCGTACGAACGACGGATTTCATATTTGTCTGTCTCTCAGTTACAAGTACATATCGACGGGTTCTACGAAGAATAGGCTATCTTTTCGTCACCGTTAAGAATTAGGCTAACTTTATTTTGTATGCAATTTAGTAAAGACGTAGAAGTGTTAAAATAAATAAAAATCTTTTAAAATGTCTTTTTTTAATGTATAGGAGCTCAAACTACATTATAAACTGTAATACACAATGCTAGAGTTTTAAATTCGTTGGAAATGTTTCGAAAAATAATACGTTATTTATTCCTCCTGAAAACTTAGCTAAGTGAAGTTAGCTTAATTCTTAACGGGAAAGAAAAGATATCCTATTCTTCGTATAACCCATCGATATACTTTTTATATCTTCTTCATTCGCTTCTCACTTTTGTGCTGCGATTCGCAATTACTCTAAAGACTCTTCTTTGATATTCCCACTACTGTCATGCCAAGCAAAGCCTTTATATACTCTATCTCTCTGAACTCTCTTACCATGCGGTCTTCTCTAAACTCATGATGATTCCTCAAGAAAAATGTTAAGGATAATTTCTAGAGATAACCCTTCAAATTTTCACTTCTTCCGTGTGGCCTACTGACGTACACTGTTTTTTCTACTGAAATTTTACCAGTAAACAGCCCTTAAGCACTGAAAAAGTTTCTTTTTATTTTAGCAGCAAGAAAATAATTTCCAAAGACATAGGAGACGCTAACTGGAATACCAGATATCTTTTCATTTTTTATTAATTAGAATTTTTATTTTTTTGCTTCACTTTTTTCAGTCACAACTTCTCAGACATTACAATTTTTCTTAAAGCTAACTGAAATATGGTGATAACAAAAACTACAATATTTGAAATAATTTCCTGCATTTAAATTTTTTATTCACCACATTTATCAAATTTTTTGTGTGTATTCTTTAGAGTGCAAAGCCCTCAAATCGCTTAAAAAATGTTCTTATCAGAGAATTAAGTTTTAGAATGGATTGTTGCATTTATCAATCGACATAAAATCACTTATAAGATATCAGGGTCCTAATCTACTTCCCTCGTACTAGGTATTATTTTGTAAGTCCATTCCAAAAATTTTATTTTTTCGACGCACCCTATAATACTTATAAATCATGAAGAAAGAGGCTTTCTTCCAGGTAGCATCAATTTTACTTGGATTTCGGGCAAAGCGCGATTTGATTGAGGGGTTTTAAGCTCTTCCCTACCCGAAACAATTTTCCATTGAAGGGGCTCAAGAGATTTCCTTGGTAATTTCGTCGCAAAGTAATGATTTCAATACTTTTTATCGCGATTCTCTGCTATTATAATGCGAGTGTAACCACACTGTACTCAACTTTAATGACAGCAAGAAAATACAGACATAATTATTCTCCGACAAGGAAGGCGTATACCGCTTTATTTTGCACTTTGTCTAATCAAGTGCAGATGTTTGAGCTTATAGCCGCATTAAATTCGTCAAGTTGCCAGGCAAAAAGTTAATTGTTTTTTACCAACGTGGCAGATTTGTCGTTAGAGTATCAAGATTTATACATTCTGTGTTGAATTGAATAAGAGCTTATTTTAATAGTAGATAAATTGTGGATAATTGTTATGATAACAAAAATCATGTAGTTTTTTTGAAATTATTGAAACAATTTTCAAGCTTGACAGTAGAAATTGAAGTTATTCTAAAATTCTCAAAGTAATCCAAATAATTTTTTAGAAACTTCCGAAGTATAATATAAGAATATAAGAATTCCGAGAATTTTATGTAATCTCTCGGAATTTCAAGGTCTTTTTTTATAATGTGTTGATAAATTGTCAAAGAATTAATTTATAATAATTGTAAGGATTTGGAGAGATTGTCAAAGTTACAAGGGATTTTCAAAGACTTAAAAGAATTGAAAAAATTTTAGGATATTTTAAAAGATTCCAAGGAATTTCAATAAATTTCAAAGGATTTGAAAGATTTTAGGATATTTTAAATTATTCTAAGCAATTTTCAAGAGCATTACAAAATTGCAAAAAATTTTAAAGGATTATAAGAATATTCCAGAAAAATCATCAGATTTCTTGTCATCTTACGATATTTCAAGAGATTTAAAAATATTTTAATGAAATTTTAAAGAATATATTCCCAAGAATTAAGTAATTTCGAACGATTAAAAAATCTGAAGAGGTTTTCAAATAGATTTGTCGACAGATTAAGTAGGAAGCCAAAATATATAATAATAATAAATAAATAAAAATAAATATTCTAAATGATTGTTTTTGATGAATATTTTTCAACTAAATGAAGCAAACTTTTCATGCGATTTAATTTTCGAGAATAGTATACTTTCTTTGTTGCATGTTTCGTATTGTTTAAATTTTTTTTCATTTCATTTAATAACTTCTAATTATTTGAGAATTCCTGAGTCTCGGTTAGTAAGCATGTGATTTATGGATAGCCCGTTAGCTATTAGATGAAAAATTTCAAAAATTCTACCAGAAATCAATAATAAAATTTGTATATCCTTTCCCGATATTTATATTGAAATTTGGAAATGTTTAATGTTCGGTAATTATAATTTGCGATACTTCTTTTCCGAGAATTTTTGTTTATTAGTTTCGTATTTTCGTAATTTTTTTAATTTAGTAAATTTATTTTATCCCTTTATTCTTGTAAATTAGTTTTTAAATTTACTTTTAGTCAATAAGCTTAAATTCATCTTTATGTAAAAAAAAATGTTTGCAGAATTAAAAAAAAAATACTAAATGTTAATCTGCATTATAATCTTAATAATGTGTCAGAGCGCTTCAGATGCATATATTCTTATGCATTTTTATTTTTTATGTGCAGGATGTATATTAATCTTTTATTGCCGAGGGTTTTCGAATGTTTTTAAATATTAGTTTTTTAAGCACAAAATAATTTTTAAAAGCTCAAGAAAATGTATATATTTAATAAAAATCCAAATTATACCATTTTATTTACATTTTATGAGGCGCGTAAAAATAAGTATTTCTTTCAAATTGTCTAAAACTGAAGCATATTATGAAAAGATTACGAAATAATGAATATTTTGGATTTTTCAAAAATTTACTATGAATGAGATTCTCAATTTTATTTGGTACTTAAGCCATCTCATTATACTGATGAATTTATTCAAAATATTATAAGTAACCCAAAATGAAACCTTTCAGTAAGAAGATGTTTTTTATTTCTAAAAATGGGTATTGTTGATTCATTATATTAAATATGTCTCTTTAGATTTCAAAAAAGTGGTATACTTGCGCGTAGAGCTTTGTTCACTTGTAATGTGAAAAATATATGTTTTAAAAAACTAGCAATTTCGATATTTTTATTGCTTTCGGCTTTCCGCTGTGCTTATTGGCTCCTGAAAAATAATGGAAGATCAAAATTAATAAAACTAAATTATAAGTAATTATATAACTATACATGTTTGAATACAAGTTTGAGAAAATTGTAAAAATTTAAAAACAATATCTGTTAACAATTTCACTTATTTTTATTTTGTTTTGGTCTTTATAATTTTCATCATTTTAACGTAAACAGTAGAAATTATTTCTATCTAATTAGGGTTATATACTGACTTCGAACATTATGCCATAAACTAAAATACAATATCTTGATTTTAACGATTTAATATTAATAACTATATGGTTCGTTCATTTCCAGAGATATTTGTGGCCGCAGAAAACGAATAATAAGTTTATTGCCTAGTTGATATCACATTTATGTGCAAGTGAGCCAACTCCCATTAAAATATGCTTATAAAGACATTTAAAACAATTCGTGAAAAATTCTTTAAAATATACTTTGAGTGGTTTATTCTTCTATTGATCATAACATTCAAATAATACTGTCAAAAGTCGAAATATGATATAGAAAAATTTGAATTTAGAGTTGTTCTTTAAAACTTCAGATAATTAATTTTAATCGAATATGCTGAGGCGATTGGTTGATATTTATATGGTAAGCTTGAATGGGCGGAGCACTGAGAACTTGTTGGGGAGGTGAAAGTAAACCTAAACGAAAAGAAACACTTGAACTTAAACGACAGTTAACTTATCCGGGCGTAAACTTAAACGGGGTTTCAGTGTATGTATATTATAGGATATGACATTCATACACAAATTTGAAGATTACAAAGGTTCACCTCAAAACTAAATTGTTGAATAATAAATTTGAATGAAATAAATTTCCATAAATTTGAATGCAAAATCTTACATCATTTTTAAAAACTGGTAAGGTTCAGGATTAGAAATTTGATTTTCTATCGGAAAATTACAAAAATTCTAATCCCGAACATGACATATTATGGAGTTTAAGAAAAATGAACATATTCGATATTTTTGCAATACTTGTAGTGTATAAACAAATTTTCAGCATCAAAAATTCAAATTTGCTAGCCCACACAACTCCTGCCTCGAAATTCCTCGGAAGAGTCGCAGTGCGCAAGTACTCAATTAAGTATAATACGCAATATTATGCATTACAATTTTACACGGTTCAGGCGGCTCTAACTGTTTAAGCTTCGAGGGTACCAATTTAGTAACAAGGCCAGTGCGAGGCAACCCCCGAAACTGTTAAAATTTGGGACTTTAGGTGTAATTCCATTGCCCATGAAAAATGGTTGCAAATTGAGAAATGTCCGGGAATTTGTTGCCTTGATTAAAACGGACACCCTGATCAATAATTTTAACTCGAGGATAACCGCGTTGTCAGCAGTCAAAAATAGAGGGGCTGGTGGAGTTTTCATAAGAAATTCCTAACGGCAAAATCGATATCATGCAAATACGCCTTTATGTTCAATCAATACACAATTTTGTTGAAATTAATTGACAAAGATCTTAATCAGTGAGAAATGTTAGGGATGCCGCATTAATGCTAAGGTTAACTTCTTCTTATGAGACTGTAATTGGTTTGTTGGGCTCAAAATAGAACGCGTTAGAGCACACTGTTGATGGTACGTAATTAGCAAAAGGGTTACACGCACACGCCTTGTAACCGTGTAACGCAATTTCAATATAGTTTTTCGGTCCGATAGATAAATCATAATTTTATCAGAGAAAAATAAATTTCAGAATAAATTAGGTATTGAAAATTTTATTTCTTTATGCAAATCGCATCAGCACACTAATTTGATCGCCGATAACTCGGTTATGGTTAAGGTGTAAAGTTTCTAATTTATGGTGCATTTCAGTGTATTTAAAGTAAATTTAAATTTATAGCGGCTAGCTGAAAAAATTAAATTGGTATAGATCAGTCAACAAACCTAAATTCTACAATTTTAATTAAAATCTAATCTGAAATCTTTGCAAGTACAGTTAATTACACATTTCAGACCCCAATTCTCAGAATTTAAAAATTAAGAAAGAGAAAATCATGAAATGTCTTCTTCAGAAGTTACAACTAAACTTATATTGTATTTAGTTTCGATTTTGTTACAAATTTGCTAATTTATCTTAATTTAAAAATTAGATTTTGATCATTCTCCAAAAGAGGCAAATATCAGTTTTTTGTGCTATTCGACAAATCAGTCAAGTGGAAAATAATTATTTTGATTGAAAAAGTTAATAATCATATAATTTTATTATGTTGTGAATCTGAGCAATACATTTTTGTGGCATATAAGCTTTAAAATGTATGGGAAATTATTTTCATCCTAACGGAGGTATAAATGTGACCAAGGTGCTACTAACGGATCGATTTTTACGGGTTTTCGCTCTCGATTGGTGGAAAGAATATTTTATTTAAGAACCATGAAGCGCATTCATCTCGGGCTTATTGGATATTGTTATCGTTTGATCCGGAAGTACCATGTTTGTGCCTGCACTCAGCAAACGCGAAATCTACTCAAGTCGTTTGATTTCACCCTGAGAAAAAAAGCAGTCTTTGAAGTAGTATAAACATTTACACGGAAATAAAGTTGACTTTCGTGCTGGGTTTTATGTTTTAATGATAAAAAGCCAATTTAATGTGAAGGGTTTCATGGGTACAAACAAAATCTATTTGACAATAAACGTGGTAAAATTATATTCTGATATAATAGATGGATAGAATGGACGGAATAGATGGTTAAAGATGCCCCTAATTTTTACAAAGAAAGGAAAATATTGTAAAAAACGATAGAATCTATTTTAGTTGCCATAACCTTTGGTAGGTTCGACAATTTATTTTCCACTGAACGAAATATTTTAAAACCATGTAGAGACTTTTTTAAAACATTTTTTTTTCATAAATGGAAATTTTGCTTATATTATTTGTATTCGCTGTTGATGAAACTGTCCTCAATCACAAAATCTAATACGTTGCTTTCTCTTTACTCTTATATTTTGTTAATATTTAATTTGTAATATTAATTTATTTTGTAATATTTTGCCTAGCAAGGACATTAGTTGTTCATCTCCAGAGAGTTGTGGGACTGGTACCTCTAGAGAAAATGGTTCTCTAAGTATTTAAAGCTGTTGTTCTTGGTGGTTCGGAATCCACCTTAAACTGTAGGTCTCCCTCCCATTACCAAGTAAGTGTGTGGGGGTGTCTAAAGAAATAAGAAGGAAAGTACAAGAAAAGTGTAAACCCTTAGGGGACACATTAGAAGCTTTCATTCCAACTTTTTTTTTGACCCAAAGTGAAAGTATCTTTAAAAGAAGTACTTTGATTTTGCGTAATGATGTTTTTCTTCACCTTTGAAATAAAGAAATGATTTCTTTGGTCGGGTAAACAAGGGTGTTGCCGACTCTCTTCTAGTTAGTGACCGTTACAAACCTATAAACGAACCAAAAATATAAGGGTTTCTGCTCGGGGCTGCGACACCCTACAAATTATACTTACTTTTAAAAAATCACGCCAACTTGTGGTATTGTGACTTATAATAAAAAGCTGCTTGCGTAAAGAAGAGAAGACTTATATAGTGCAATTCTCTCCTTTAAACTGAACCTGTGAAATGTTCACTGGTTGAATCTGTATTTTGCATGATTACTGGTGAACCAGTGATTTTCCAACTTTGACTAGCTGAACCAGTAAGTGACTCAATTGAAACAGTACTACCGAATATGCCATTGATACCAAATGATAGATTTAATCAGTGCTATAGCGGGCAAGACATAAACTTCCAGTCGTCTGGCACGCGCAACGTCGCCGATCAGGTCTTCGCATTTCTCGAGAGAAAACAAACCTTATTGTATACCTACTTGTGTTTGTGTTATAAAAAATTGTCGCCAGGCTGCAATAAGCCCACAATTATTAGGCGCAACATAATGCAGCCCTGCCTTCTTTTATTTTTGTGGGAGTAAAGTGCAAATTTTAAAAGGTAATTTTGCAACTTCTTCCACGATAGTAATGAAGGATAAGTGTCATGACTAACCAGATGACAATCGACAAGGCGTACGGCCAGCGGACTACTGGTACTGAGAAACCAGTGAAAATCACTGATTATACTAGTGCAAGAATTCCACTGAGTGAACCAGTGAATTGTCACTGATTGTCAGGGACACACATCTGGCTATTTCAACCAGCGATATTTCACTGACAATCAGTAAGATTTCAATGGTTCATTTTAAGAGAGCATGAAACAATAAAAGTATGTTTTATTGTAATAAATGATTTTAGTTAGAACAAATTAAAGCTTTGTATATTTCCATTAATATTTTTACTAAACAAAGTGATTTAATTATTAAGGCAAAGAAGTTGTTTTTTAATTTACATAAATTTTTGGTCAACATTAAAAAATATTTCTTTTTAGTCTAATCTAGCCTAGTGACAACTAGTTAAGTTTATGAAAAATATTGAACTAATCATCCTATGGTAAATGATAACTCATATATTATTTTGATTTAAAGACATTTTTTTAAATCGTAGAAATTTTTTTCTGGGTGCAAATAGAACCAATTACACATATTTACAAGAACTGTTAGTTTTATATTAAAAGATTTAAAAACTAATTTAAAAAATGATTTAAAATAAATTTCATTTTAATTTGATCCCATATTGCTTTTTTCGCTTGTTCTCTGCTATGATATAATTACATTTTATTGTAAATGAATGCAACACTATTTTCACGCATATGACACAGTTACTTCTAATGTCCTCATTTTTAAAAGGTGCAAAAATAACCAGGCTAATGCAATTTAAAAGTATTTTCTGTGATGCAAATATTGATTGGAACGCGTTGAAAACGTTTCTCAGAAATAAATGACGTGTGTCTACCTGCTGTAAAAGTAAGTCAGGAAGTCCTACTTTTCTAATTAAAAAATAGAGTATATTCATTATCTTTAATAAGGCTCCCTTGATCTCACTGAAAATATTTGTTCTACGCTCACCGAATTTCGGTGAACTTAGACACGGCTTGAAACAAAGTGTTCATGTATTAAATCGTAATTAAGTAGTTTTAGTAACTGCATTTAAAATAGATCTCTGTTCACGTCAACTGTATGAAGAGTAACAGATGCTAAGCTTGAAAACTGATAGAATGAATAACTGACTCAACGAACTGTGGGCTATTTTTACTAAAAAAATCTCCATTTCTACAACATCTTCTCCCGAAGAAAAGGAATTAATTTAAGTACTATTAATTTACTTTTTTACGGTTTTACGGTTTTTTACACACATTTTGGGTGGATTATTAATTTCTTATCAAGTTATTTCATTCATGTACGTGAAATGTGCTAAGTAAAGTCTGATGTGCAAACAGGTGTTACATATTTCTTTCTACTGAATGGAATGGAAGCTTCTAATGTGTCCCCTAAGGGTTTACATTTTTCTTACGCCTTCTATATTCCTTTACACACCCTCCACACACTTACTTGGTGGTGGAAGGGGGACCTACAATTTAAGGTGGGTTCCGAACCACCAAGAGCAACAGCCTTAAGTACTTAGAGAAAACCTTTTTCTCTAGAAGTACCGGTCCCACGACTCTCCGGAGATGAACAACTCCCTTGCTAGGCTAGTGTTCACCGCATGGGCCACCGAGACTCTTCCAGAATTCGAGGCGGGAATCGAACCCGCAAGCCGAAGGAGTGGGTCCAAAGCCTACGCTTTATCCCCCACGACCATCGTCCCACTTTCTTTCTACTGAATGTTGTTTCATGTTAAAAAGTGTTTTTACACATTATCATTACAAGGTATTTAGGATGTTTTTGATAGACATGAAAAAACTCATGCAAAAAATATAAGCTGTTTATCCATACCAGAAAAATACTTTATTAATTGGCAAAACGTGAAGAAATAAACAATTGTATTTTTTTGAGACAGTTTATGAAAATTTTGCTTTTATGAATTGAGAAACCATTGATATCAAACTTTAGACAAGCGCGTTAAATAAATTTGCAAAGCAATCCTACAAGGAGAGAGCGCCGATTGTAAATTTTAAATTTGCTTTAGTTTGGCGAAAAACACTTCCAAACGGCCGGTAGTTCCGGCAGTAGCGCTCTATAATTGTGTTAATTTTTTCATAATTTTTACGAATTATTTAAAAAATTATAAGTATAAAAGAGGTGTTGTTAATAAAAAATTGTATTTTTATTCACAATTTTCAAACAGAATAGTGATATTTATTTGATGAATTACTGTTATGTTTGAAAAATCGGATTAAAAATGCATTTTTTCATTTTAAAAACTTTGTTTCTACTTCATACTTCTAATTTGAATTATTATTTGTAAAAATTATGAAAAAAGTAATAAAATTTATAGGAAATAAGATTCTTTGAGAAAAAAATTTAAAAAGTTAGTTTTCCGTAAAAAAAGGTATTTAAAAATAGTGATTTGCATAATATTTAAAGCTAATCGCAGAAAAAAAGTGATAACCAATTTAATAATTAAAAAATAAAAATAAAATAAATTTGGACAAGTGCAGTCAGCAAGAATTAACACGAACGGCTAAGAAGTCGAAGCGCTATTTCTAGAGCTACCGGTCCATTGGAATTTTGGTTTCGCCAAACTATATATATGTGGCGTGGAGCGAACATTTCAATGTCGATTTTGTCGAAAACGGTGAAAAGGGACATATTGTATTACTACTGCCTTGGTAAATTATACTAAGGTAATGAGCTTTCATTAACAAAATTCGAAACGGAAACTAAAATTCAGAATTGGCGGTCTCCCCTTGTTAGTAATGGAGCAATTCAGATTGCTTTTGCAAAGAAAACGTTTTAATAAAACATCAATTTCACACATCTTCAGAATGTAGGTTTTCTAAACTCGTTGTCAAGGAGATTTTTTTAGTTCCATGATGTCTTCACATCGAATCCGGTTATCCGCGCTATTCTAGTTTGTTGACAGAAGGAAAAACAGATGTTGACCATGTCTAATCGATTTTGATAGAGTTTTTTTATAGTGCAGTTTTTTCCATGATTATTTTATGGAAATCTTCATGCTTCATTTAAGAGTATCTCATTCTGCTTTTAAAGAAATAATCTAAGATTTCATCGGGATCAGGGTGTTCATATGATAAAATTAATGTAGGGAATTGTACAACGAGAGGTATAGGGAGAGTGGATGATGGGGGGGGGGGCGTACCGATTTTTATATAAATATGGAATTCTCATGTTGTTCATTTAAATAAAACTTTTGTTCCGCAACGCTGCTCTGACCCAGGTCGCGGATCAATCTCTTTAGCAAGCATCCCAGGCGAAGTGCTCCATAGAGTCATTATGTAAAGTTCTCTACTCCGGCCCATTAGCATAATTTACAATTAATAAGAACTTTAATCATTTCCATGATATAATATGTAATTGAGCTATACACCTGGCTTTGCATCTGAATACACATCGAAAAGTGAGTCTGTTGTATACAGGGTGTTTTTTTATCTTGAAGCATCTTAATGTCTCAAAAAATACGCATCCAACGAAAAAAAATGTGGATAATAAAAACTTTTTATTTTCGAAGGATAAAAGCGATTCCGTAAAAATTTACCCCAGGGAGGCAGCTAACAACATTTTAAATGGGAAGCTATATTTTTTTAATGAAAATTCAACTATTTGGTGGAAATGAATTTTTTTCACTTTATTGTTCAAAATTGTATATTTTAGGGTTGACATTTTTGCGGTTGATGATTCACAATATTCTTAATTCAAATTTTTTCTCTTCGGTTGAGAATGTACCTATTTTGTTGAAAATTCGACTTTTTGGGTTGAAAATTTAAATATCATGGTAGAAAATATTTAGATAAAAATTAACATTTTTGTTGACACTTCATATTTTATGGTTAAATATTACACTGTGTTTTTAAAAATAAAAAATTCGTTTTTTTGACTTCAAAGTTCAACAATTTAGTTGAATAATGAACTACTTGATTGAAAAGTTGTATTTTTTCCAAGGAATTCAAGTTTTATAATTTAAAATAAAAATATATTTTTACTAGAACACCAAATATTACGTTTTTCTTTAAGAATTCGTATTGTTTGGTTGATGATTCAAATACTTAATTAAAAGTTGAACTACTTTTTTAGACAATTTGTTTGGTTGATGATTCATAATTTTAGTTGGAAATTCGTCTATTTTTGTAGAAAATTAATATTTTTGGTGGGAAATTCTTTTTTGTTGTTGAGAATTTAACTTGGAGCGTTTAATTTTATATTTGTAATATAATATAGACGTTATTTTTATTTAAACGAATTTAAGCCCCTATTTACGTTAAAAAAACGTTTTATTATTCCTGTTTTTCAGAGCTGTGTGGCCTGTAAACATATAGAGATGTTGTTTATTTTCAACTATAGAACTGATTTATCTTCAGGTTTTAGTTTTCAATACGATGATTTGTTCTAAATCCACGCAATTAGCAAATAAATGGTTTAGGACATATTTGAAATTAGTGTCATAAAAAAAGATCTCTTTCAACTCCACTTTTTTCTAATGTATTGAATTTATGCTTTTGATTCTTAAAAAGGGATAGAGATTTTGCAAAGAAGGGAGAAAATTAGGTCAAAATGCTCTATTTTAGGTGTCTTAGGGGAGTATTCAAATTCAAGGGGAAAAGGAAAAAAAAGGATCAGGTACAAAAGAGGTCGGACTGAGATTCCTGCAGTTTACATTATAAACAGAAAGAATGTCTAACTGAAATAGAAATTAGTGGAAGTAATAGCAAACCCTGTTTTGGAGTTTTACGCTCTTCCAAATTTTGGATGCGAACTTATATAATTTCTCCGTATTTCTTACTAACCAAAAAATTTCACGTGATGTTTCAATTCTGTATTAAATTTTAAACTCACGCACTAACATAGCCACTTGTAAAGATATGCAAATCCATGATTCAGGGAAACAGGTTGGCTCTTTCAAAAAGGAAAAAATAATTAAAAGAAATATATTTTATGAAATAACACCAATTATAATCTTCGCAGATGACACAAAAATCTTTCAAGAAATTTCAACTATTAGAGATAATAAGCTCCATATTAACTACGAAACATGTAAAGTCATAACATTCTCACGTTCACAGGTTATTATAGAATTTGATTACCAGCTGGAAAGTACTAGGTTAACTAAAGTAGCCACTATGAATGACTTAGGTATTGTGCTTAGCTCTGATTTAAAATACGATCCACATATTACTGAAACGGTAAACTCGACATCGAAAACCCTAGGTTTTATAATCAGATCTTGTAAATTTCTTAATAACAACAATACCATGGTTACATTGTTCATCTCTCTAGTCAGATCAAAACTGGAATATGGCTCTATCATATGGGAACCACATCAAAAGTATCACCTAAATGCGCTTGAAAAAATTTAAAAAAGATTTCTTAAATTATTGTTCTTCAAAAACGAAGGGTACTACCCACAAATAGGCAGTAATGATCTACAATTATGTAAAAAATGTAATCTCTTCACGCTAGAAGAATGTTACAATTACATGTTACTAATGTTTATGTTTAAAATTATTAGAAACTTTGTAGATTGTCAATATCTTTTTGAAAAGATTTAAGAGTTATTTCGAACTCCGGCATTTAATTCTAAAGAAAAAGAATTATTCTACATTTCAACAACTAATAACATCCTGATTAGAAATTCACCTATTTTTCGAATGTGCACCATCATGAATGTCTTTGTTCTTTATAGTGCGAGAAATTCTAATATTGATATATTTACGATCTCTTGCCCAGTCTGCTAAACAGAAGCCAAAACGTTTATGCTCTCTCGTAGAGTATGTAAATTAGAAGAGCAATTTTATTCTGCTTATTATAATTAAACTTAAGGTGCATATTAATGCATTGCATAAATACAATTAAGCTTTATATCCTGTAATTGGCCTCGGCTGTTCGATATTATTTTCAATGAATTAATCAAAAAAATTTTTACTTTTGTTGATTTAATTTTCAGTGTTTTTCCGCCTGAAATATAAGTTGTTTTCCGTGAAAATACTTTTTCATTACTCATTTGCATTTCTTTAATTGTTTGAGCAAGGGTTTGCAGAATTTCTTTTATTTTTCACCCTTCTTTGTGTGGCTCTTCTTATTAGAGAAACTTTTCTTTGACCGAGTGCCAATGAGTATTTTTCTTTGAATCAAAGGAATTTTATTTGAATCAATGAATACTTTTTCAGCATAGTATTTTTACAAAAAATGAAAAATGATCAGATTCTAATATTTTAATTGCATTATTCAAATCAATAATTATTTTTGGAAATAAATAATTACCCCCCCCCCCACGTTTTTTGCTTCTTTAATACAAAAAATATCACGTGATATGACAAATTTTACTTTAAATTCGACACTTTAGAAGTTTTTCATATTTTCGGATAAGATCTAAATTTCTTTACAACTGCGATTTAGAAGTTTTACACTTGATGACAACTAAGTTGAAGTTAGTTGCACATTTACTCCATACTGTAATGAATAGTATTTAGGCAGATAAACGGAACGTCTAAAGAATCGATTATTGAAGTCAAATTTGTCACATTACAGGATCCAGATGTTAAAAGGAGCTCAAAATTTTAATATAAGCAAAAATTAACCGTTTGTGGTAAGTTTTGGTTTTCAAAAATAATGATTTAAATGTATATAATACGAGGGTAGTTCAATAAGTCCTTAGAATGAAGTATAAAAACAATTTTTTTTGGGTAACTTTTTTTTTATTTTTCAACATAATCTCCTTGGAGCTCTATACACTTGGTCAATCGCTTTTCAAGTTTTTTGAATCCTTCAGAAAAGTGCGTTTTCGGTAGTTCCTCAAAATAAGCACTTACAGAGGCAATGACGTCTTCGTTGTCTGGAAATCTCTGTCCACCAAGCCATTTTTTCAAGTTTGGAAATAAGAAAAAGTCA
>NC_046664.1:64255892-64266430 GCF_010883055.1 Belonocnema kinseyi
TATATCTAGTCGGGAGTGGTGCTGACTGAAAACAGATGATTTGGAGCGATTCGCGCGCCATCTGTTGGTCATTCTAAGGACTTATTGAAATACCCTCGTATAATGAAAATAAACAAAAAGTGTGGTTTTTCATTTATTGTAAGTTACTTACAAAAAAGTAAGTTTCGCTCACGCCAAAAATAAACTGAAATACTGCTGCATAAAATGAGAACAAAGAGAACTTCAATTAAAGAAATGTAGCACTGAATGTTGCACTCTGTATAAAATCTCCGGAAAAATACCTAATATTGTCAAATTATTTCTTATTTTATTGATACGATTGAATATAAATATAATTGGCAGTAGATACATCGGAATTTTCAGTAATATACTATAAATTATGGAATTGGTATATCTTGGGATCATCCTTCGCATATAAAATTGGGACATTAATGGGATATCCTGAGGATATTCTGAGATATCCTTGGGACATTTCAGGGATATCGAGATTTCCGCCATGTAGGATATTATTTGCGATATCCCTAAGATCTCCTGGGATATGCCCACGATTTCCTGGGAGATAAATGGGATATCCTGCCGATATCTCCTGCTGTGAGGGCTGTTTCGGATTATGCGACTCGTGGCAAATCATATTTTGTTAATGAGAAAAATGATCTTGTAATTTTTAAGAATTGTATTTAAATTAAAAAAAAAATTATTCATATTTAATTTACTGAAATGTTCTCGTTATAATTAGAGGAACTTCTGTAAATGATTACAACATTCTCGAATTATATACGACGTTCTGTAAAATGTACAAAGATGTATCCTGTACTTTTTCTGGAAAACAGCCAGAATTCGTTTCTTTAAAAAAAAGATAATTAAAGTGCGCGTAACACGCACAATGTTTTAGTATTTTTCAATTTTAGTAGCTATTGCTCTGAAATTGTTCAATTTTAAAAGCATATATTTTTGATATACTTCAAATCAGCATTGTGAGTATTCTTTTTGAATTTTTCGTTTAGGTTGATAGTTCAATGTACTGCATTAGTTTGTATAGTATTGTATAACTGAGTATTAGGAAGTGTCAAAAAATTCAAAATGATTAGATTCTTTAGTAATAGCATTAAAAAGTTCCTTTATGTTATTTAAAAGGGAATAATATTAAAGTGGAAAAATATATGCTCATTTTTCCATACATACAAAATTCAATAAATTCAAAATTTGAAAATTTTCAATAAACTTGCCCAATAGTGGAAAGTTAAATTTTGTTTTGTTTTTATTTCTTCGTAATGGCACAAAGAAACTTTTCATTTCTATAACTGAAGAATCTAATCATTATGAGTCTTCTTGTCCCACCCTAGTACTCAATTATACCTATAAAACTTTAACTGCATCTGAACTTTCACATAAAGGATAAAAAATAATGCAATATATTGAACGAAAAGTCTAAAAAGAATATTCACAATATATTAAATATATGCACTCAAGACTCGGAGTTATAATAATATCATAGGCATTATGATCTAACAATAAGAGACAATTTAAGTTTTTGCAAAAAAATTGGTCCTTTTAGACAAAAATTATCCTGACCAGAAAATTGTTTAGCTCTAATTAAACTTACATAATTTCTTCCTCATATAAGTACCAATTCAGCAAAAAAATGTTAGCAAAAAAAAGGTGGGATTTTTGTAAAAATCGAATAAATATTTTAGAAAAGCTGTCGCAGTTTTGGTAACTTTAAATATTTTAAAAATGTTCTAGTGTATTTTGAAGGAACATAATCTCTTCCATCTACCAGAAAGAAAGCGGTATTATCTCAGCTTGATCAACAATTGTACAGTTTAAAAAACATAGTGTTTTTTTTAAACACCTTAAAAATTCCAATCGCCATAACTTCGCGAAAATTGTTTTCAAAATGGAAAAATACGTAATGCCTTATTTACTTCGAAAAATAATATACACCATCAGCTACCAATTGAGTGATTTTGAGTTGCACTGCTTACTTGATTTAAGATGGATTCAGTGTTAATATATTATTATTGATATTATAAATAGTGGAGATCATATTCAACTTTAATCTTTGTTTAATTTAAAATAATTTTTAAATTAGATAATTTATTCTGAAATTTGTAAACGAATTGGTAAAATATTGTATCACCTGAACTGATAAAAAGATTTTTATATAAAAAGGGCAATATCAAAAGAAATAATGCTTGATTTAAAATTTCCTGTGGTGCGATTCTTTTCTAATTTTCATGCATACACTCCACCTCCCTCCTACATTTTTTCGGACCGACTAAATTATTAATGTGTTTAAAAAAATGATATTTAGAGACTCTGTAAGCTCCATGCAGTTTAACAAGTATTTTCTATGAGAAATTTGTGTAGATTACAAATGTAAAATTACTTTCTGAATTTGACACCCATTATTCTGTTTTATAGCGTTATATACCTCCTTTCCTTGAGGGGGATATGCAAGAAAGTTAAAAAAATATACATTTAAAAATAATGTTTAGACCATCCTAGTGTCCGTTTTCTAAAAAAAATTGAAAATAAGTTCATCAAAAAATTATATTTTTTTAAATTGTTTGTAAAATATCAAATGTTGTATTCAAATAGATGAAGAATTGTCTGAGATATCCACAAAATGGACTTAAGTGCATAGATAGTTTGAGAAAATATTTTCCCGAGGTTTTGCCAATTGGCGCCGATTCACTGCCGCGATTCTTGATAATAAATAATCAAATGGCTCATGTTGAATAAATAAATTTTCGATATGAATGTAATTTGAAAATTGTAAGAGAGTAATTTCACGAACAGTATTGTCTCAAGATCAGATAAGATTTCTACTTTTGTTTGGAAGGGATCCAAAAGTTACTGGTTTGAAGTTCTTCTTGTTTTGCATGTCTATGTTTCCTAAATCGATGTCTCGTTTGCTAGCGCCTTGCGGTGCTTGTCGTAAAGGCAACAGATGCATTATTCAATTCCTAAGTGAAGATCACAAAAAACAAACTCATGTCAGTATCGAAATCAAAATCCTTCTTTACGATGGACATTTGATTATATTCTTATCCTAACCTGTCGGTGAAATTCCCCCATACATAGCGATTACTTCCAGCTTCTTTTCAGTGTACAGAATTTTCACCATTTTCCATACTCATTTTCATCTAGCATTATTTTATTCTCTGTAATAAAGTGGTGCAGGACCATTTAAAGCGTAATTTTTTTCCTATTCTATTTTTCGTATTGCTCTTTCAAATTATAGTCGTAATTTTATAGAGAGAATGAGAATTGTATAGGAATAATAAAAAATTTCAGAAAAAAACGCATCGTGCAATTTTTATATTTAAAAATCGTGAGGTATTTAAAAATAGTGTTGGGAAAGTTATATTTTAGAAAGAAAATTAATTAAAGTTCTAGAAAAGTAATTCCGTTAAAATTAAAATTATAGCTTAAATTTAATTAAAGAAAAGTTTTATTAAAATTATTACTTTAAAAGTTATATCTGCATGCATTTATTATCAGAATGTTCAACAAATTCTATATAATTCTAGGAAATGCCAAGATTTTCAAGAATATCTTATAAGATTTTATTCTCTTGAAAAGGCTTCTAGAATGCATCAGTCAAAAATAAAATTAGAAATTGTTTTAAAATTTGCATGCTCTTATTCCCTAAATTGATAATTATAAATTCTGCAAACCGCATGAAGTTAATCTCGTATTTCCGATAGGAAAAAACGTGATTTTATTGTAAATTTTTGATAGAATCATCAATGTTAGGCGAATCAAGTTCTCCCCCCATACTTCTCTTTATAATTCGCTATAGAATACAAAACAAAAATTAATTTTTGAATTTCATTCACCTTAGCCTGTTACGAAGGGTCCGAAAGTTTTTTTTTTAATTTCCAAACTTTTTTCAACTTTTCAATAATAGTCGGCGAATAATGAATGAAAAATAATAATGTATTGGTTAACTCAATTTATTATTATTCATAACTATATTATCTTAGAGTAATATAAGAAAGTTGCTTTATATGAGATTTTTTAATTTTCTGTGCCTTTTTAGTTATCAACAAATAATAAATTAACATAAAAGAGAAACAGAGAAAAAATTAAATAATTAAGAGTGGGTCGGAGAAGTGGGTCAGTAAATAGCCTGTAAATATTTTGTTTTTAATTGCAACAAGATGTTTATAGTAGTACCTAAAATAAAAATTTGGAGTTGCAGAATTTTTACTATCAGATCCATCCCTTCCCCTTTCCTTGAAATAGACAGAGATTGATTACAAAAATAATTCCCTTTGATGTTTATTTATTATTTGCTCATAATTGAAAAGTCAAAGAAAATTTTTAAGCTTGAGAAAAATAACACAACTTTCTAGCATTAATCAAAGAGAAGATAATTATAAACAATAATACATTTCTAAACCGGATACCTTATTAATCAAAGTTGGAAAATTTAGAAAATTCCGTAACTTTCTAGCATTAGTCTGATAATATTATAATTAACGATACAAAATTGTATAAGCAATCAAGTTTTTTTAAGTTTAACTAATTATAACTCTAATAAGCGAAAAGTTGAAAACATTGAAAATTTCGTATAACGGCAACTTTCTAGGAATAATCTGAAAGGAGATAGTTTTGAACAATATTAAATTGTTTAAGCAAATAATTTCTTAATTTTCTTTAATAATTACTCCATTAGTGGAAGACAAGATAGTTACAAATAATTATATGTTATTTAAACACTGACTTTTGTTAACTTTGATCAACTTTAATCTTGCGTCAATTGAACATTTGCTAACTAGTTGAGAAATACAAAAAAAACCGTGACTTTTTACCATTATTCTACGAGAAAATTGCTATAAACAATTATAAATTCTTTAAAAAACTCTTTTAAACATTAATGTTTAGCAACAATTTATATTTTATGTATTAAAAACAATTTTGACCCAAATAAATATAAAAAAAAGAATTAGCGTCAAAAACTCGTAAAGTCCAATTCTTCATTCATGGGGTTTTTTGAGAAACTATAAAATAGGCTTATAGGAATTCAAACAAACGTATTTTTTCTTATGGGAAATTTGTGTTAAACGTTATAGGGTTTGTAAAACATTTATATATACATTTTTTTCAAAACAAAGAAATTTCTTTTATTCGAATAAATTTGAGGGTGAGAGCATGAAGACATTTTTTGGATGACCGTATTGTAGATTCTTCTATTTCAAAACTTCTTTAAACATTTGGGAATATTTGAAAATGATAGGTAATTCCAGAAAAAAAAGAAAATTTCTAATCTTAGATAGAGGTTAATTGAGTTAAAATAAATGAAAAACAATAAAAATATTATAAGCTTTATCAATAACGAAGGTGTCTTATAAAAAAAGATACGGAAGAAGATTTTTCACCAAGTTTCAATGAAATTGTCTGAAAACCAGTTTTAACCAAATAAAATATTAAATATTTCTTTCATTTTATTGTGATGAAAGAAATGAATTCAGTGTCATGAAAACAAAAACGGTATAAAAAATAGTATTAGTACGTGCACCATTCGAAACTTTCTATGTTTCGAAAAACGAGAGCAATTCCATTACAACTTTTGGGTACGGAAATAATAATAATTTTTAATAATAATTTTGTTGGAAATGTAAATTCTTTCAGTTTTTGTTGTAAATTTTTGTCATGATCGAGCACCCTAATTTCAAAACGTATTACGTATCTTGTGCTTCACACTCGATTTTGTACAAAATTTCAACTTTTCAACATTATGCTCAGCACTTTTATGTCAAATATAATAAATTTTTCACTTAACTCTGCCTGGGATTGCTTATTCAGATATTGAAAAATTAAGTACCAATTGTATTTATCATGATAACTTTAATGTTCATTTATTATTTTAAGCTAAATTATATTCTTAGCTGCACTGAAACATGTATCATTCCAATAAATTTATATCATTCCAATTCATAACATGCATGGAAATTAAAACATACTTTTTCTTGTTGCTTTGTTTTTATATATATTTTTTTACCATTAAAGAAAAACTCCGCTTCATATGAAAAAAGGTTCGTAAAAAATTGTGAATCGTTTTTGATTGAATAAATTTTGTCTCATTTATTCTCGTAGCTTGTATCGTCTGTGCACAATTTAATTTTTCTAATTTTTAATAATGTTTTTCATCAATAAAACAAAAACTAGTTATTCTATAAAAAAGTAATTCATAACAAATTTGTAGATCTCTTTTATTTGCAAAATTTTTGTCAATCCACCTCTTTTCGTATCTTGCTTTGTTTTAACTTTTTGAATTTTTCTCAACATTTTTATCAAAAACAACGACGACGATGAAGCCGGACAGACAGACAAACATTGACGTAAAAACTTGTTTTTCTGACTCAGGGCACCTCAAAACGTCGACATTTAAAGAACTTTTAGAAAGTCATTTTTCACATAAAACTGATACCTTCTCATTATGGATGAGACTGTTAAAAAAGTTTTAGAATGATCCGTTTCTTTATATAAAAGAGGATTGAAGTTCCAAAAAGAGAGTATATCTACGAATAATTTGAAATTCAGTATACCGATGTATTTCGATGGGCTTATCACGAATATAATAGCGAAAATAGACGAAAATTTGATTTTTTAATCCAAGAATGGATAAAACTATAAAAAATTCATGTTTTTCCCATTTATTCCAATAAATAAACTTCTAACTTATGGATTTCTTTGCTTACTATTGTATGATCCCCTGATTGCCTCGCTAAATTAAAAATCAGAATTTTTAGTCATATAATTTCCGAACAGATTTAAATTTTAGGGATCAACTTAGGTTCAATGGGGACTTCACCTTTTTTTCGTAATCCTTTTGTTATTATAATGGCTGCGTCCCGTCATCCGATAAACTGGGGGAGTTGAAAATGGGGATGGACTAGTCGTCCAGCCATCTTTAAACGAGTAGCTATGCTTATGAAAAGTATTTGACTACTCATCCCGAATTTCGGGACGACGAGACACTTCGTATTATAATGTCTAGCGCATTATTATTATTATTATTATTATTATTATATATAGCACTCGTTAATTTACTAATTCGCTCTAGTTATTATTTACTACACTATAATTTAATTTTATCGTATTTTATTTTCACATTATCATCCTAATGAGAAGGTATTGGTTTTATGTAAAATTGGACTTTGTCCATTTTTATCAAATCTCCAAATTTTGAGACGCACGGAGTCAGAAAAAAAGATTTTTTAGAAGGAGTCTGTCGGTCTATCTGTCTTTAGTCTATAATATGTAGTTTGTAGTCTGTAGTCTGTAGGATTTGGTATCGCGTAGGCACAATAAATTTTGAAAGATTGATCAGATTGGATTCCTCTTTGGCACATCTGTTTAAGGTCTAAAAAGAAAGAAAAAGTTTTTTAACCAACAATTTTTCATGAAAATTCCAAAAAAGAGAGCGTTTTCAAAATTTTAGAGACTATTTCCTTTCAAGATATAAAAACTCTATGTGCGGCTAGTCATAGTACCCGGAAACTGACATTTTCTTATTAAAAAAAAATTATTAGAGTTATATTATTTTCAAAATAAAAAAAATATAAATCAATATTTTAGGCCAAATAACGCATTATATAAAAAAATACATTTTTGTTTTAGGGGACACTGTCCCAGAGTTTGAATAAATTTTAATCTAATCTAATCTAAATAATACAAATTCATGAAATAGCTTTTAGTTAAAGTTGGTAAAAAGTGTAGAATTTCTTGAAATGTGATTTGCGGCACTCTTGTGATTACTAATTCGCCAGAGAAATAATTTAAGTCGCACCCTTATCTCTTTCCGATGTTTCGTGGCAGGGGGTGGGGAGCTTCTAACTATTGAAAAAATGATTTAAGTCAAAACCCTATCCCTTCATAATGTATCGTGGTGGAAAGCTTGAAAAGTAGATATAGTGAGTAGGGGGAGGATTAATTCCATAAAAACATTTCCCCTTTTACAGCTTTCCTCATTAGCGATGGTTACGACTTATTTGTGAAAATCTCAATTTTCTCGTAAAATAATGCTTCTAGAGAAAAAGAATTTAACATAAAATAGAAACAAGTTCTTTAGGCTTCTTAAAAAATTTAATTTTCGGGTATTTTTACTATCATATTCGCAAACAGCATATAAAAATATAACGGTATAGTTTCAAATTGATTGTTCTTCTTCAATTTTTTTCGAAAAGATCGAAGATACACTCTTTGAAACTTTATCCTAAAAGAGAAAACATAAATAATATATTTTTGTAGCATAACATCATTTTGGTTATACACTGTACTGTGTCAAGAAAAGTTTCCGTTATAGATGACAAAGTGGTCCAAGGGGGCGAGAGAGTGGCGCCGCTAGGTCAGCGGAGAAACTCCTCAACAACGCAGAAGTGTGTGGAAAAAGCGGGCAGTACCATGCGTACACCAGTACCATGCGTACACCAGTACCACGTGTGTTTTACAACCTTTAATTAGTCTATTTTACATAATTAATTTTTTTTACCGGTAATTTTAGAAATCTTTAGAATAAAAATCTATCCAAGTTCATTTTAACACCTTTTAAAATAATGAATTGAATTGTCATCTACTCGAATCGTTTGAGATGAACGAAAAATATTTGTGAGTTGGCAGCCGAAAAAAGTAAAAGAAATAAATTTTGAAATCGCTTAATATCTTCTGCTCCCTTTTTTATTTGGATATTCAAATTTTTGAAAATTCCAAAAAATGTCTCTATTGTTTCTTTAACTTTAACAAAAGAAACATATTGTGAGTTTGTTTTATCGAAAAAAAATTGTAGTGATGTTTCTAGCGTTAAGAAATGGTCAACTTTACTTTTTTGAGCGATTTTCACAACTTGCTTAGACCAAGATTTCAGACACAAAAAATAATGGACTCAATAAAAAAAAAAACTATTTTTTGGCCATTTTTGAAAAATTCCAAATCAAGCACAACATTTTTTTTCAATTTATACTTTTTTTATTATTCACTAGCATAAACTGTACATAAAGAAGCAATAGGGCAATTTTTTGGATTTTTCAAAAAATTAAATTTCTAAATCAAAAAAGGAAACAGAAGATATTAACCGATTTCAAAATTTCTTTTTTGATTACTTTTTTCGGATGCCAACCCATAAATAATTTCTGCTCTGCTCAAACGATTCGACTAATTTGATCATTTTCACTCCGACCTAATGTACGTACATACTTAAAAATTAGTACTTTTATAAAGTTTGGTTTTCGAACACAACAATTTTTACGTTCATTATGACATTATAAAACCAAAATGGCAACAATACAAAAAAACTTTGTAATACGCAACTGCAACAGAAATGATTTACACGCCCCTGATTGTTTATGTTTTGGTGAGTCCCGAGATTGTACGAGGTATTTATCTCTTTCGGGTACCTCCGAAACGGTTTATATAGCGGGACTGCAGTATGCTAATTTTTATTTACTTCATGTTCACACTTTTCGAGCCTGAATTTGTTTATAAAAATGTTTGATACAAGAAATATTTTTCGAGATATTTTTCACACGGAAAAGCTGAGTTCATTGCTAGACTCGAGGATGTTACATTTTATGTCACTTTTACGTGAGCTCAGCATGCACTCATAAAAGCTTGTACGTTCATTAGTTTCTATTTTAAAAAACATCCCTTGTACTCTAAATTTATTCGAATTTACTTACATTATCACATGAAACATTTGATGAGAAAATTACATTACAGAATTTAGGAGGTGATTTATCCTATAAAAAATTTAAGAATTTGTAAAGTAAATGGAATAATAGAAATCGCTTTTGATATATTGAAATAGAAATCTCTGTTAGTTAGATTTTATTTTAATTACATTTCTCTCGCTTTAATTACTTATCTTTAGGGCAAAGTGAGTTTAGAGAAAAAGCGTATTTTTCCGTAGAAAAAGGTTACTTCAGTAGAATTTTTTATTTCGTAGAGAGAAACACGTTGCGCTTCTTCAAACAGGATATAACTGTCAAAAAAGCTAGAAATTTCAGGAAAACAGAAACTTTCTAAAATTCACTAAAAGAAGATAGTTTAGAAAAAGCCATATATAATATATAATAATATAAGCTATATAAGCATTACCTCGAGCATTACTATATGAAACAATAATAGATTGTTCAAACAAATATTTTTTTAAACATTTAATTAAATATTACCTCGCGCAAAGCGAAAAGTAGACAAAAAGTTGAAAATGGCAGAAAAAACCGGAACTTGATAGCATTATTGGAAAAGAATAATGTTATGAACAATAATTATTTGTTTAAACAAATATTTTTCTTAACTTTAATTAATGATTACTTCGATCTAACTGAAAAGGCTAAAAATTCAAAAGAAACTGCTACTTTCTCTTTTCTAAGAATTGTTTTTAGGACCTTACCAGGTGTATACATATGAAAGAAACCGGTATTGCAATCTAGCGGCCAGTAGGCACACTTGTAGGCACTGTCGGAACTTACCATTTGTGCTAATTGGCGTATTGTCATCTATCAACAATATCCAATACCAAACATTTC
>NC_046664.1:64266530-64272494 GCF_010883055.1 Belonocnema kinseyi
GTCGACATGTTTTTGAAGTGAAAATTTGCATCACTGGCATTATTTTGAAATTTATTTGCCTCAGTGCATGATTTTTCTTTATTTTTTGAGGTTATGGCTCAATCATGACGTGATGGGTGATTTTTGATACCGAATTTGAATTGAGCGCCTCAAAATCCATAGGAATACGTGTGTCTTGTTACCATATCCGCACACTTTTTTCTGTGTGGCTGTGTTATTAATAAAAGGAAATCATAAGAATAACGTAAAATAAACTAATTTGCATTATTTTCTAATTAATTTGAAATAACATTTGATATAAAACATGGATGAATATGGCCGTTTCTGAGGCCTGTGGAGCGAACCTGAAGTTTCTCTTCTCAGATCATAGGCATGTTATGGTCATCGTTACTGCATAATGTTTGATGGCATAGATATACATAGTATAGATACTCATCTATTTGATATATAAAATATTTTATAAATCATAGGAGAGAGGGATGTAATATATGTACCGTTTTTTCTTGTGGAAAATATGTGTTGAGCTCCACCGGGTTGGCGGAATCGCTAAAATATATATATTAAAAAAAAAATGCATTTAGTTCTTTGTAGATTACAAAAAATTGTAGAAGGGGATAAGCATGAAAGCTCGAAGAAGAAGAAACTATATACGATCCTAGTAAAGATACTAATTCAATTCAAAAATATTTAGACAAGTAGAAATAATATTAATCAGGATAAATCACTATTTGGTTTTTGAAAATCAATAAGGTTAATTTTAATTTCAGTTTAATACAGTTTTTGGAGACTAATTCAAGGAAAAACAAAATTTCTGTAAATATTGTCCTAATCTTCAATTAATGTGAAAAAAGTGAAACAGGATCAAAGAACTTAATTTGAGTTAATTTACGTTAAGCTTTCTAGGTTTTACGAAACGATAATGTCCTTTTTGATTACAGCTGTTACCTTCGACCTTTTGTGCCGCGTCACACAGCGCGATCGTGAACTACTTTATTTTCAATTATCTAGCTCGATTCGTTATCGCCACGTCATTACAGTAATTAAGGTTTCACAATAAAGATTTTTTTTTATTTCAGCATTGCCATGAATTTTCCTGCATATGAGTTGGTTTCTACTTCTCATGACTGGATTCATTATTCTAATTTTTTCTCTTTAATTTTGATTTTCCAATCAAACAGGATACGATATTTGTATTTGCATACAAATAAAATGAGTTAAGTAGAATGTTTGAGAATGAGGTATTTTCACTTCAATCAACAGTTAACTTCACTTTGTAGATTGCTGAGAGGAAAACAAGGGACCAAATCCATGGGATTCAGTTCACTTTTGCCCTTTTTTACTAATATCTTCGTAAAAGCTAATTTTTTCTATATAAGTGTATTTAAAAATTGTTTTTGTATTTTAATTACTATTTAATGAAATAATAAAACGGCAATAATGATTATTAATTACAAAGATATTACAGAAATAAAGTTTTGTTCCATGCATTTGATCCATTGTTTTCCCTTCAGCTTTTAACGAAGTGAAGTTGACTGATGTTTGAAGTGAAAATAGCTAATATTTCAAGTACCACTTTGATCCTATTTTTTACAATTTAAATTTCCATTTTACCCGAAACCCCTTTTCCGAAAAATAATCAAAGGTATTTATTAGCATTGCACTGGCGGTTAGTGCTCAGATGGATGACGGTTCGTAGTTCTCGCTTAGTCGTGTTTTCAAGTGTTTAACTACTGTCGAGCGTTAGGTTTGATGCCGAGGATGAATGCAATTCTATCGAATGTCTGCATCCAAACTCGTCTTTGGGTAACCAGCCGTCGCAGGGGTATTGTTTTTCTGTAGTTTCCCACTTCTCTGAAGAAATGTTCAGGAAAATGTGAGCGCTTCTAATAAAAATAAGACAGGCTGGAGACGGTATGGGATTTTAGAAACTGAAAAAACAAAAGATTGCATACGCCAGGCATTGCATGGAGGCTTAGTATGATATTTGAGGTCATTGTGGATTTCAGTAGTTGAGAGTTTAATGTCTGACGATTTCTTGTAGGGGGATTTTAGATCAGCGAAAGCCCGAAAACGGTTTACGTGGTGTGAACAACTAATCTAATCTATTAATATTGGAAAAATTAACAAAAAGAAACAATTTTTGGTTACAGTTATAAAATAATGAAGTAACTACGAGAGCAGAATTTTAACCCTCTGATTGCGCATATTTTCTGGCATCCCGTTCATGGCACACTAGGTGTGTAGCCACCCATAACTTATTTCAGTGATAAAACTGTTTAAAATACATATTTTTAACTTTGCAGGGAGAAGTAAAATCTCTAGAATGTCAGGAATACAGCTGTACAAGTGTAGTATTGTCATTTTAACTAGGCAAAAGATAGTAAGTTTTGAAACAAAACAAATTTACAAAAATGATTGAAAATGGCCAAAATCGCATCTTCTTCAAGTATTTCCTTAAAACTGTATAAATTTAAAAAAATCATAGTGATTCATAAACTGTACACTTCAAACTGTAAGGCAGTGTTATCAATTTTTTGGTCAGACTGATGGGTAGGGCTACATGCTTGACATTTAGGCCTTATTTTCCCCCTAATTTAGCGACCCCTACCCTCACTCCCCTCTTCATATCTTTTTCACAATTTTCACTCTTATACGACCTCTGGGTAACTGCACACCCAGGGCATCATCCGAGGGTTAAAAAATAAATATGGACATTTAATATCATACTGAGGAATAAGTTCAAAAACTTATCAAAATTTATTGTTTTTATAGGTTCTCGGCAGCAGTTTCAAGAATTTCTTTACATTATCTGGACTTCTAAATATTCTCATATCTTTTGCAACTCTGGTAAGTATTAAAAAAATTACTTGAAAAACTTCTGACAGTATAGATTGTGAAAATTGGTATTTTATTAACTTAAGAAAATTTAAATTCTACATTTTTACGTGAATTACAACATAGAATTGTTGGATATCTTTCAATAATTGGAAAATATAAAATTTATTAATAATTTCAAACTAATAAAAATGAAAGTTACATTTTATTGAAAATTGTTCCATTTTCAAAATTGGAAGCTACAATTTAAATGATCACACTGTAGGATTAATTTTGTATATAAAATTGAAGAAAAAAATTGAACATAATTTTTTAAATTTTGTAAGTAGTATTTTATAAAAGTTTATTTTTTGTGGTACGGTACAAGAAATCTTAATTGAATTCACTTGAAATTTAATTTCTTTATATGGAATTAAATTGTTGGATAGAGTATTGCAGCTATGAAAAAACACAATTTCAGATTCTGTAAATCCAAATATTTTAATTTGAAATTTTACTATTTTTCACGATGCCAGAGAACTTCGGCTCTTTATATTGCGGCACAAATAGACCCCCTTTCTAATTTCTGCTATTCTTACAGAAAAAATTTGACTACTATTACTGAAGTTTCGATAATGCTGTTTCATAAATTCTCAGTTTTAAATACTTTGAAATTAAAAGTGTTAAATGCGGAATGTTTCTTATTATCAATTGTTCGATTTTAAACGCTGCCATTTGATAAGAAGTGACAGAAAGAAAAAATTCAATCACAAGAACAATGTTTAAATAACTATTTTTTGCAACTTTATAATTTTTTACATAAAAAATAATATTTTTAATTAATGAGTCATTACTGGTAATATTATTTAAATTTTCAAATTCATAGAAAACTTTTTTTGGCAAGTTGGTATTTTGATGAGTTTTTCGAATTTCGTAGTAAATGGTTCTAAACTTGCTAAAAACTTCTTTTTAGTCCAGAAATGAAATGTCAGTCGCGGAAGAACAAAAAAAGTATTTCTAAACATTTTCAAGTTATTACTGAAACAAAATTTGTTTAACATATTGTTATTTGAATATTAATGATGAAAATGTTTTTGTTTGGTATTTTACCCATTTGAAAATAATCCACTGTTAAATATTAACATAACAGAATGTTTCACTGAGGAATATTTATAATTTTTATCCTTGAAATTTTAATATAAGTTTAATAATAATATTTAAAAAATGAATAAGAAGATATATCAGATTTTGCTATGAGATTTGATATTGACATGTACAGGAACAATAATTTCAAATATTTGGTCAATTCTCTTATTCTCGCGTAGAAATTTTGTGTTGGCCCCCGCGAGGGCCATAGTAACTTGCCCCTTTACTACGTTGTCCTTACGTTGGTCAACTACGCAAGAGCTCACATAGTTTCGACAGGCTCACCTTCGAATACCCCATGCAGGCTGCCCAAGGAGGATCAATAAAGTGGCCTTTTGCAGTGCCCAGATAAGCCCCCTGTAAGGTCCACATTGGCCCAAAATTTAAGATTATTATATAGATAACATCTTTTGTCAAAAGTAATAAGTTCAAAATAAAGAAATGTTATTTTATAGCTATTATTTTTGATTAAAGACACTTTGTATGTTGTATATGTTGTTTATTCCATATTTTAAAAGAAAAAGAATACAAATAGGTGGTTTTATCCTCAAAAGCACCACGTGAAGAAAAAAATCATTGGATCATGGAACGTAACGTATGAGCCAGAATCGAACCGGATCGATAATCTAGTCAGCTAATAAGATGACAGTAATGATTGCGAAATTTGGTGTGAGATTACAATTGAAATTTATAATTCTTCCTATTCAAGATTTATCGAACTTAATTATAATGAATTCAAATATTTTTACACTAAACTTAGTGCACTCAAAACAAGATAAAACTATAAAAAATTAACTGGTGAAATTTTGTAAATGTATAAGAAGTTCATATATTACATTCCTAATTTTCAAAATGTTATTAAAAATGTAAAGCACTAAATTCTTTGATTTACTTTATATTCTCATAACCGAGTTCTGATAATAAGTGAAGAAACCATAATATTGTAACGTCCGATAGATTTTTAAAGATTTTCTTTTTGACCTCACACCCTCTTTATTTTTATGATACCTCGCGAGAAGGGACTAGAGGTATTTGATCTCTGTTTCCATAGTCATAATTTAGCATTTAATTTAGTACTGTCCTTCCATAATTCCAGGGATGATAGCCAGGTTAAAAAGAAATCCAGACGACCAGTTTTATAAAAATATCCGAAATGAATACCCTAGCCGAAAGCTTTTGAGATAGCTCTCCTATTTTCTCCTATTTTCTATTTTCAATTGTTTGCCAGATTGAAAATTGGCAGTCCTTTGAGACGGTCTCGGTCATAACCGAGCACTTATCCGGGCCTTCATTTTTTACAGCCATAAAGGGATTGAAGCAAGCTGCAACCCTGGGCCAGCTAAAATTTCCAATTTCGCCAATTACCGTCAGTGACGTCACCTCTCTGCACCCCCCAGCAGCCCTGGTGGGACCCGTTTGAACCTCTGATTGCAAAATTTCAAAGATCCCTACCCCGGCGTCTTGGGCCTTGCTGGGGGTAACTTGAGAGTGGAGGGGCAGACAGAGCCCCCGCAAGCAAGAAAGCTTCCACAAAAATGAGTTGATCTTTCATCTTTAGCCTGATTGGACAGTTGGGTAAAATGGTCAGGAATCACGATGAAGTAGGGAAAGGAGCATTTCTGTACAAAGCAGCGGAGGAGGCTGCTGAAACACTCGGACTTGACTTCAGTATTAGGGGTGAGCAAAATGCATCAAATCTAATCTATCTCGAGTACTCACTCCTGAAAGCCCGGATTAAGAAAGCACAAGAGAAAAACTTTCGTGAACAGCTCCTAGATAAGAGGATGCACGGTATCTTCCACAGAAATGTGAAGGATCAGTCAATGTCTTGTGAGCTAACGTTTGCTTTTCTTAAATCGCCCGGATTGAAGTCTGGTACAGAGGGTTTCATTTGTGCATGCTAAGACGGTGTCATTTCCACCTTAACATACTGTCGCCACATTTTGAGCCAAGACATTCCCGATGATAGCTGCAGGGCGTGCCATGCACACCCCGAGCATTTAG